>NC_138778.1:225330160-225530160 GCF_965119305.1 Pelophylax lessonae | reverse complement strand
TTCCCTAAATGCATAATGCCAAAAATTATTGCCTTACATACATCCATACACACTGCAAGCTCGGCCCCGTTTGTCTTGTCTGACACTCTTACCATCATAAGCTGGATCTGCACACAGCAGCTAATTGGTTCACCTGAGATGGAATCAGTGATCACAAAAATCTGGAATGGTCATGTCTTCAAAGGATTGCCTTGAACAAATCACCTCTAAAAGAAACACATGAGTGTATAATCACTTGTCTCAATGGATCACATTCCCAACACACCCATCTCACACTGCCATATGATAATGAATGGGGGTGTCCATTGCAAGTTAAATACACCCCCAGATCACATTGCTTTGTTAATTTACAGATCTAACTGGAATCTGATGGCACTGCTGTGAACCACTATGCCATCAAATTCTGCTGGGGACCTTTAAAAAGGATTATGTGTGATTGTGTGGATAATTATGCCACCTTAAATTTGCATCTCCCACATACCATGTGCAACTCTTGCAGGAATTGTGAATCAAGGATAATTCAGCACAGCTTAATGAACAGACACATTGAGGAGTGTAGGAACACACCGTCAGATTACCCGATCACACTATGGGGTTTTAACTCCTCCATAATTTTGCCACTTTGGAAACCAAGTGCTTACTTTATGTATACTTTTTAGACGGAACTACAATTTCTAGTAGGGTGATATCATTGCATGAGATTTTCCCTCACTTCCTGTCTTAGTGTCACCAAGACAGGAAGTGAGGGGAATATCACTGTGGGGAAATAGCTTGCAATTGTTGCCTTATAATGTCCATAGTATATATAAAAGGAAAGAATTGCTGGCTGTATCCCCACGGGAGATTCCCTCACTTCCTGTCCTGGTGACACCAAGACAGGAAGTGAAGGGAAATCTCCTGCAATGATATAACACTGTTACATGTTCTAGTTATGTAGCAAACTTAAGAATATACAAAGCAAACATCTTTTTTTTTCCATTTTGGCAAAATCATGGATTCATTAAAAAACTATCTTTGTTTGTCCCGTGGCTTGCAGGAAAAACATTTTGCCTTGATTCCACCATCAACACAGACAGGGGAAACCCTCCTGCGGAGCCATTGTGTTCTCCTGGTGCTGCCCCTGCCAGGAAAACACAGTGATTATTGCTAGTGGCTACAAGAGATGCTAGCGATAAGTGTGTGTAAAATCTGACAGACTGGTTGTACGTTGTCCTCCAGGTGATCGACCAATCAACTTGGGTACCTTCAGCCTGGCCATACACAGTTTAAATCTGCATCTCAAATGAAGCAATCCCATTTACATATAACACTCCATAAAGGAGAATTGAGGGGCTTATCAGGTCTGCGTCAAAAATTAACAGCCACACCCAATCAGACAGCTCGTGTTAAAAGGGACCTGAAAAGCAATCTGCATGGCTTGCTTTTCCAAGCATTGGCTAGTTTAGTGAGCCTGGACTAATAACAGTCACTGTAATGCTACCCATACTGCTGTCCTTTTAACATGGTGACAAAAGTTGATACCTATGCTACATGTGTGTAAAGTTACTTGCACCCTGCTAAATGGACAGCAATAAGGTTGTAAATACAGTGACTGCCTGTCCCCCCCTGATGGCGGCCCTGGGTGTGTCATGAAAGGCCAATTGAGAAAATGGCTATATCATGTAGAGGAAATCACCAGTGTGGGGCAACCTATGTCATGGAGGTAGATTTGGACATCGATGTATATGTATCACCAGAAATGGAATTCTTTGTTCTACAATATCTCAAAGACGACCTAGCATGTTATTTGAAGACTGTACTATTTTGGACATACTTGGACTCAAACATACACTGCTCTTTCCACAGCTCCTCCTCCTCTGGGGGTATGATAATGTATATACGCATCTTCACCAAAAGCACAAGATGATGTGTCGTCTCCGGATGAGGCTGCAGCGGAGATTTCAGTTTCTGCCTGAGATAGTGGATCTGCAGCGGGCCTGGAGTGATGCCAAAAGGCGCTCACCCAGGCTCCTGCTAAAGGCTGTGGAGCAAATCTCCGGTAAGTAAAAATATACATTACATGTGACCAGATAGGTTACAATTTTTTGGGTAGGTGGACATGTGTTTAGCTATGCAACAACACTAATACCAACACCCCCCCCCCCTCCCTCTCGCTCCTACCTTTCCTACCTCCATCAAGTGTCTCTTCACAACCTTTAATACTACTATGTACATTCGTATTTTTTATGTTTTTTTTTTTTCTTCTGCTTCTAGCCAAAGCGGACGGACGGCACCCTCTTGTGCTTTTGGTGAAGAAGGGGAGGAGGAGGACGGCCACACTCCAATACGCAATCAGAGGCAGCGAGCCATTTGAGCAGCTGAAAATTGTGGATCGTAAGTAGAAAATAAAAATGTTAGAAATTTCTAATCTCTAATCACATTTTACAGAGCCCCCTTTACATCGGAGTCTCCAGACTTACTACACTGTAAGAGGGAAGTGTGAAGACTCTGATATAAGGAGAGTTTGGGAACCATTATTTGAGGGGGGAAGCTGGGGACTCTGGTGTAAAAGGGAACTCTGTGTTCCCCAAAGCTCCCCCATACATCTGAGCTTACAGAGACCCTCTTACACTTCCCTTCCTCAGTCCACCACAGTCAAGGGCACAACAAGTCCCACTGCAGAAGGCTACCTGCTTGGACTTGTAATCCTCTCTGTAGGGGAATGAGGAAATACTGCCTGCTATGCTAAGACTTGTAGTGCCCTCTGTTAGGGACTAAGGATTCCTCAGTCCTCAACATTCTAGGGCACTATAAGTCTCAGCATAGTGGGCTGTCATACCTCAGTCCCTCACAGCTCGGGTCAAAAGCAACACAGTTAAACATCTAAAGGACAACTCCAAACAAAACTACCAATAATGGACAGAGTCCATATGCTCTATAATGTCAAAGACCCGCTACCACTCACCTTCCACCTCTGGTGCTGTCATTGTGTAGGGCAAAGGGCTCCATCTACACCATGTTTGGCTTTCAGGTCAGATAGGCAGGACTTGCTCAGCTCCACTCTCTTCCTTGGCAATTGACTCTGGCGTCATTGTGGATCTTTCCTCCTCTAGAAAACACCCAGGGGCCCTCTCCTTGTCCCCCAGCCACCCAGGGCCTTCTTCTCCTCCTCCTCCACCAACCATTTTCAGACTCTTCCAACTTCCCTTGGGCAACTCAACCCCTTTGCATAGTGGACACAACAAATCTATGACCAGCCTGCAAAATATCAAGTCTGGGCCTGGTTACCTGTATGTTCCGGGTCCAGGGCGGAGCTCTCCTCCCAGAGCAACAAATGATGATAGCAGAGTGAGTTGACCGGCCAGTCACTTCCTACTGGTGCAGGTACACACCTACCGATTCCTCCACATCTTAGGATAACATGATCAGACGGCCAATCCCCAGGCAGAGAAGGAGGAGTAAGTGTCAGCGGACAACAGACACCTGGCAGACGCAGTGAAGGGACTGCAGCACACTGCTGCAACTTTTTGATCCGAGGATTGAAAGCAATCTTTTACTTGGGAGATTTCCCTGACTGCGCCCTTCGAAATGTTGGTGCTCCGCCACTGGCCGCAAGGCCCCTGTAGGTGCGAGGCCTTAGGCGCCCGCTTAATTTGCATGGTGCCCTTCTGTTTTAAAACATGGTCAATGCATCTCATTGGTGTAAGTGCACTTCTATGTTCTGAATTGTAGGGGCATTGAGTATGGTGCTAGCATGATGAGAGGTTACTGCCTATTTGTGTCCATAAATAATATATAATGTTTTTCTTTTATTTTAGAAACCAGTGATCAGGATGTTGCGGCTCAGCCTTCTCAGGCCCCCTGTAAGTAATGTGGATGTGCTGGTGTGTTGTGTATTAGGTCGAACTTGGAGGAATGATTGTTTGTTTTGTTTTCTTTTGTGGTTGATGTAACTTCAGCAAGAGAGGAGCCTCAGGCAGGGCCAAGTCGCCTGGATCCGGGCCAGGAACACATTGTTGCCCAAGAAGAGGCCAATTTCTCCAGCAATGAGGAGGACCTGGGCTCTCCTCAAATGGGAAGTAAGTATTCTACATGTGTTTGTGTGTTCAATGTGTCCTGGGAAATCTAAGGGCTGTAATATCTATATTTTGCCATTGGGGTTATGTAGCAGCTGACATTGAGGATGTTAGTTGTGGAGGACTGGGGAAGAGGGGCTGCTGCTTACCCAGTCCAAAGTAACTACTACCTTCAATGTTTCCCAACTACTTTCTGTGTGCCTTTATCAAATAGCTTTGGTTAAAGGATTGTATTTGTGTCTTTGTGTTTCTAGGAGATACGACGCCATCCCCCCATGAAGGGACACCATCCCCCCATGTAGGGTCTCCCCCATCCTCCCCCACTCCAGGCTCCCCTGAACTAGTCTGTAAGTACCTAAAATTAGATTCTCACATGAATTGTGTGTGCTAGGATGATGTGTATCTAGGATAATCTAAGTTGGAGTCTAAGCAAGTGTAGTTTTGCTATATGTGACAGGAAGGTTGGTCATGAAACACTCTTGCTTAACCTTCATGTTTGCAAGGTGGTTTTGGGGAGCATTACAGGACATGTTATCTTTTGTAAGTTATCTCAAGCCACCCTATTCTAAATTGGTGTTAGTTTCTCTACATTGGAAATGGTGTGCTTTGTACTTGTAAATTTTTTGTGGACATTGTAATTTAATCATGTCCTGATTTAGTCAACACTGAAAATGTGTGTTTGTCAATCTTTCATAAATACTCTTCCTCGGTAATGTACCACATTCCAGTTCACAATTTGTGTTCTTTTTGTGCAGTTTCTCCCGAGCCAGCCACGCCATCAACTTCGGGGGCCCAAAAAAAAACTGATGATGGTAAGTTGTGTGCTTTTCCAGTAATGTGTCTACTTAGTAAGTGGAGAAATGCTAACTGTGTATGTCCCCGCTCAGGCTTCAAGTTCCTCTAAAGGCAGCAGGTTCTTTATGTGAATGCATTCTATGCATTAGTATTCCAAGTGATAGGTGTGCATATTCCCCCTCAGACTTACTGGGACCATTTTTTACTGTCCACATTTTTGCACTAATACTTGTCTGGAACAGACTCCCCCTCCTCCTTAACTGAGGTGACAGCATGCCAATATTGCCTCCTGATGCTGTCACTCCTAATCATTGAGACCATCGGAAGGGAGGGGGGCAAGGCTGGCTCACAGTTAGGTGCCTGAACAGGCACAGGGTGCTTGGCTTCATCTCATGTGCCTCCATAGCAAGCTGCCTGCTGTGGGGTCAACCAACAGGAGGGAGGTGCCTAGAGGTGTGTACAGGGGCCATGTAAAAAGGAGGATTGTTATTTATCTTGTCCCCAAAAACCTAGAGAGTGTAAGTCTAACCTGATTAGTTTTCCACAGCCCTCCCAAAATATGTTTCCAACACTTAGAACAGGCAGGGCTGAGGCACCAAAAACATCCGAAAAACACAATCAGCACAAAAGCAGGGAGTACGTATCCTTAACGCTACAAGCTTCACCCAGTAGAATGACGCTTGCACTGTACAAATCTGCATCACCACCATATCAAAGTCTAAATAAAACTTTCAGGGAAATGTGGAGGGGTAATGAGTGGGTGTTAGAGCGTTTTCATGACTGCCTAACCTACAGTTAGCGTGAGTCCATTTGTTGATAAACTTTTTCTTCTCTCTTAACACAGCTGGGATGGCGGAAAGGAGATCAGGGGAGCAGACACATCTGCTC
This sequence comes from Pelophylax lessonae, assembly GCF_965119305.1. Lineage (NCBI taxonomy): Eukaryota > Metazoa > Chordata > Amphibia > Anura > Ranidae > Pelophylax > Pelophylax lessonae. The sequence goes on along the minus strand of NC_138778.1, from coordinate 225,524,422 downwards.
CGTCCACAACTGGCCCTCCGAATTCCAAAGGGTAAGTCTCTACTATGTGTCAGGTTCAATCTATAGACAGTAAGAGGGAGAGAGAACGCTACACAAACTCCAATGGTGATAGAGATAAATGTGTGCACATGTATCGTGTTGACCAATTGAACCCAAAACACCTTACATTCTTCTAAATGATTGCTTGTGTTGACATGAAGAAAAGCCTTTTACTTAGCTTTGGTGGAACTGCTACTAACATTCCAAGCCATCTTATGTAACCTTTTGAACAATTTGCTGTGAAAGTTTGAGTTTAAGGTTTACACCAGCAATTTAGCATATTTGCTTCAGAGTGTTGATAAAAGCCAACCAATAGACTCCTAAGCATATTTGTTGAGGCACATTAATTACAATCGTTGTTTGGATCATTTTGCATAAAACTAATTGTCATGTCTTTTTCTACCCAGGACACACGCACCTCACCTATGAGGTCCTTTTGGAATACGTAACATGGTGCATAGACCGAATCTTGGTTTTGGAAGAAACTTATGGGGCCGATCCAGCCCCTCAGGAGCCATTTGTCAGGAATGTGTCACCCTTAAAAAGATTATAGTTTTTATTTTTTAATTTGTTTTAAAAATTCAAAACCCTTTTTTTTGGGACCAAAAAAAATCAAAAAATAAAAAAACCCTCGTTTTTGGGAAACAAAAAAATATAAAAATTTAAAAAAAACCCTTTTTTTGGGACCCAAAAAAAAATAAAAAAACAAAAAAAGCCTTGTTTTTGGCAACCAAAAAAAATATAAAAATTTAAAAAAAACCCTTTTTTTGGGACCCAAAAAAAAAATAAAAAAACAAAAAAAGCCTTGTTTTTGGCAACCAAAAAAAATATAAAAATTTAAAAAAAACCCTTTTTTTGGGACCCAAAAAAAAAATAAAAAAACAAAAAAAGCCTTGTTTTTGGCAACCAAAAAAAATATAAAAATTTAAAAAAAACCCTTTTTTTGGGACCCAAAAAAAAATAAAAAAACAAAAAAAGCCTTGTTTTTGGCAACCAAAAAAAATATAAAAATTTAAAAAAAACCCTTTTTTTGGGACCCAAAAAAAAATAAAAAAACAAAAAAAGCCTTGTTTTTGGCAACCAAAAAAAATATAAAAATTTAAAAAAAACCCTTTTTTTGGGACCCAAAAAAAAAATAAAAAAACAAAAAAAGCCTTGTTTTTGGCAACCAAAAAAACAAATGTTTACAAAAAAGCCTTGTTGTTTTTATGGCAACCGACAAAACCACAAATGTTTACAAAAAAGCCTTGTTGTTTTTATGGCAAACGAGAAAACCACAAATGTTTACAAAAAAGCCTTGTTGTTTTTATGGCAAACGAGAAAACCACAAATGTTTACAAAAAAGCCTTGTTGTTTTTATGGCAAACGAGAAAACCACAAATGTTTACAAAAAAGCCTTGTTGTTTTTATGGCAAACGAGAAAACCACAAATGTTTACAAAAAAGCCTTGTTGTTTTTATGGCAAACGAGAAAACCACAAATGTTTACAAAAAAGCCTTGTTGTTTTTATGGCAAACGAGAAAACCACAAATGTTTACAAAAAAGCCTTGTTGTTTTTATGGCAAACGAGAAAACCACAAATGTTTACAAAAAAGCCTTGTTGTTTTTATGGCAACCGACAAAACCACAAATGTTTACAAAAAAGCCTTGTTGTTTTTATGGCAAACGAGAAAACCACAAATGTTTACAAAAAAGCCTTGTTGTTTTTATGGCAAACGAGAAAACCACAAATGTTTACAAAAAAGCCTTGTTGTTTTTATGGCAAACGAGAAAACCACAAATGTTTACAAAAAAGCCTTGTTGTTTTTATGGCAAACGAGAAAACCACAAATGTTTACAAAAAAGCCTTGTTGTTTTTATGGCAACCGACAAAACCAAAAATGTTTACAAAAAAGACTTGTTGTTTTTGGTAACAAACTAAACCAAAAATGTTTACAAAAAAGCCTTGTTGTTTTTGGTAACAAACTAAACCAAAAATGTTTACAAAAAAGCCTTGTTGTTTTTATGGCAAACGAGAAAACCACAAATGTTTACAAAAAAGCCTTGTTGTTTTTATGGCAACCGACAAAACCAAAAATGTTTACAAAAAAGACTTGTTGTTTTTGGTAACAAACTAAACCAAAAATGTTTACAAAAAAGCCTTGTTGTTTTTGGTAACAAACTAAACCAAAAATGTTTACAAAAAAGACTTGTTGTTTTTGGTAACAAACTAAACCAAAAATGTTTACAAAAAAGACTTGTTGTTTTTGGTAACAAACTAAACCAAAAATGTTTACAAAAAAGACTTGTTGTTTTTGGTAACAAACTAAACCAAAAATGTTTACAAAAAAGACTTGTTTTAGTGAAAACCTCAAAAAAAATTATAAAAACACATAAAATATGTTTATCTAAATAAAATTAAAGTATGTTGCTCTTTGCAACACAAATGTTACATTGGCAATTTAGTTCATTCTATTATATATTGTAATATATTTTTTGTACGCTACAGTTGGTAGACACCCACATGTGTTATTAAAACATTTATTTTATTACCCAAGTTTTCTTTTTGGTGTACACATCGAATGTCTTTTGTGTTGTATTTGTTTAGTTGAGTGGTGTGGTCTGTAATTGTTAGTATGTTGGCTTTGGTTTATGTTAGCCTTGAGACTTGTTTTGAAGCTACATTTGAAGGGAGACCTTTTCTTGGGTCGTTATGTGAACATTGAGTTATCTAAATTTACATGAAATCATATGTTTGGAGATCGAGAAGCACGTGTGTATAAATGCCTACATTAACCAGGGCCATTACTTGGCCACCAACACTCCTAAAAAACCAAAGAGCAAACACAAACTAATCATTTTGCATAAAATTTTATTTCATCCCCAAAAAAAGCACTATAATAAATCATATTGTGCCACCCTCAAATTTAAAAAAAAATGGCCCCACAAATTGGCCAATGTAACAATCATTAACAAAACCAAATAAAAAAAAAAAAAAGAAATTAAGTTGGTGGTGGTGGTGGTGACTGAAGCAGTGTGGTGAGCAATGGAAAGGTTCCTGCCATCAAATGGTGGGCCAATAGTCCCATCTGCTCTGGGGTTAGCCTTAGAGTTCTTGTAAAGTGGCCCATTAGGATCAGATCTTGTGTCTGAGGCTGCTGCTGATGCAGGGTGTTGAACCCTGGAAATGTCCCAGACTGAAGATCTTGTGCCAATAGTCCCATCTGCTCTGTGCTCAGCCTAAGAATTTGGGTAACGTGTGCCATTACCATGAGATGGGATCGTTGCTGCTCCAAGGCTATTTGATGCTGCTGGTGGTGCAAGGGTTGTGAAGATGTGTGGGGAGTGGTGGTTGATTGGTTGTTGTGGTCCACGGTGCGGGGGCAAACGACATGTCGCATTGGTGACAAAAAAGAAGAACGGCCTGGGGAGGAGTGAAGTGATAAAGGTGTGGAGGGAATGTAGTCAGGTGGAAGGGGTACTGTGGAACCAGTGCGCATTGAGGTTGTGCAGGAGGATTGCTCATTGAGGGGTGTGGGAGTCCGAACGGAGTGTGAAGTGCTAGGAGTGGCTACAGGAGGAATTGTCCCATCCCCAGCTGCCTGACAAGTGGCCAACACTGGCATTACCCTCCCACTACCACAACCTGCAGTGGCAGGTGAGTGAGATGTTTGGGAGGGCTCTGCCAATGGGGCATCTTCAGATCCAAACAGGCATTGGCGTGTGGCCAGCACCTGAGTGTCAACACTTTGCCGATCCCGTTGATGCTGGTCTGCTAAACTTACCAAGCTGTTACGCATATCCTGTTGAACCTGTAACATATCCTGGTGAACCTGTACCATTGTTGCTACAGATTCCTGTATGAGCCCGAGCAGACGTACTGCCTCAGTAGATTGCTGAGTACGCCTCCTTAACTCATTTTGGACCTGATACTCATCAAGCAGCCTCTCGGCTACATCCAGCATAGATGGACGAAGTTGGGTAGGTGACAATCCCTCTGCATCTAAGGCTACCTGAAAGCAGAAGAAATAGACCAAATCATTATCAAACATCATGACTAAATATTTCAGATTAGTTTGACAACTTAACACCCCAAGCAGAACGTTGAAAAGTTTGATGTGCTTCTAATGAGTACTTGTTCATTGTAAGATTATCCAAGCTAGCAACACTTCTGATAATGGGTACATATTATATTGGTAGGACTAATATGACAAAGGCAAAAAAGATTCAACATGAAGGTGTTCCCAATTAACCCTGGTGTGGTAGGTTGTTTATGCTTTTGGTAAATCTGTTACTACACCAATGACTTTATACATCTACGTATGTTGTATAAAATCTTGCCATCAATCGGCTAGAGGACAACCCAACCAAACGATACCCATGAATTTGGACCTGGAAAATCAAAGACGGGCCGGACTTTAAAGATCCTGGATGTTTTTGGAACATTAGTGGCACACCAAATTATAACATAATTCCCTGATGTTCAAGATAGAACTCTTGTTGTGCTGGTGCATCGTCAGAATGTCATAGCACTAATTTAACACACACAATGTAAGCCACATCTAGTCCAAAATCAATGCTACCATTGAAATGTTACATGTGCACCTTGTTCCCTTATATCACATACCACAGCACTGGATGCAGAATCGTCGCCAGCTCCTGATCCAACTCCAGCTGCAACGTCAAGAGGGGCCTGATGTTCTTTTAAAAACAAAAAAAAAAAAAACATGTTTAGTACATAACCTTAGTCAGTAATGATTATGGCCAGATTGCCCTCCTAGCTTCATGAATGAAGCATTGAGGCCAAACATTCAAAAGTGCTTTCCTGGGCTCATAGGACACTTGCTAAACCCTCCCAAAGGTTAAGAAGGCTTGGTCTGCCTACTAATGACGGCACCCATTAATGCTGTCAACTGTGTTTTGCAGGGTAAACATCTAAAAGGCAACACTCTTTCATAAGAAAAAACATGTGTGTTAATGGGGTTAATAAGATTCCAAAAAACATTATTTGACTAGACATACCAACACCTTCCTCCAGGCCTAGCTGCACTGGGTGTGTTCCCTGCTGCGGATCTTCTGTAAAGGACATAGCAATATGAGCTATCTTGGAAAAAAAAAAACATCTACATTGTTTGGCACAGTATGATATTGGACCTACCAGGAGGAGGGTCAGCACTGATGTCAACACCTGTGAGTCCGTCTGGTTCGCCAAGCTGCATGGGCTGTGGAGGGGCTGAGATCCGTGCTACAGATGAACAAATTGCAGGTTGGGGAAAACAAAAAAAGGACAATTGGAAGGGCAAGTATCACATTCTCTTAATGTCACACATAGGATAGTAGTTAATCTTTTCCAAACAACTCACACAATTGACATCCAAGATAATATCCTACCTCGGTGCAAAGCATCCGAATCTAAGTCCTCTCTGGTAAAGATGGTATCGGGTCCTATGATGTTCAAGAAAGGTAATTGATAATCCCAGAGAGAACTTCGTGCACGTTCATCCAGCCGACCTTGACGGTCATAAAGACCCTCCGCAGCCCATGCAATTAGCTTCTTCCGAACGGACGCACAGATGTCGGTGACCTTCTTCCGCACACTGTCACGGTGGCGAGGTGCTTCACCCAGTGCATTTACAGCATCCCGGATTTCATCCCACAATCTGTTCTTCTCTGTTACTGAGTAAGACGCGGCCCTGGTCCCATGTATCGCCTGATATCTGGCCATATAGGCGTGGACCAGGGCACAGCACTGATTGTGGGTGAAACGGGGAAGCCGGGGTAATGTGGACAAGCTGACTCTGGTGGACGGACCCGCTCCAGGACTACTGTCAGAAGAGCCAGCTTGTCCACTTGGTGTGTTAACACCTCCCCCGGCTTCCTCCTCCGGGATGGGGATGGTGGACTCCCTCATGGATACAGCTGGAGCCTCCCTCACACCAGAGCCAGACGATCTGCCCACCCTGCCCCCCCTGCCCCCCCTGCCCCCCCTGGCCCCCCTGGCCCCCCTGGCCCCCCTGGCCCTTCTCATCCTTCCAGTGGGTGGGGCCATGGGAGCACGAGGTGGGCAGAGAATCTGGCTGTCCAGCAGCAGCAAAGAGCCCCAAACTCCTAAATCTGAAATGACAAAAGAGAAAACAGAAAAAACAGGATTTGCAGATTGCTCTTCATATACAGTATAATTAGTGAACAGTTACAGAACACACTTACCTAATGGCACAAACAGACTTGGTCGTGGTGGTGGGGGTAGTAGTGGGCAAAGAGCAGAAGAGGCTGCAAAGAAAAGGAAAAAAAAAAACACATAAGAAAACGCATATGGGTACAAATCACACGAGGCCCTCCAAACACTTACCTAATGGCACAAACACGGTGGTGGTGGTGGTGGTGGCAAAAAAAGCAGAAGAGGTTGCAAAGAAATGGAAAAAAAAAACACATAAGAAAACGCATAGGGGTACAAATCACACGAGGCCCTCCAAACACTTACCTAATGGCACAAACACAGTGGTGGTGGTGGTGGTGGTGGTGGTGGTGGTGGTGGCAAAGAGCAGAAGAGGCTGCAAAGAAATGTAAAAAAAAAACACATAAGAAAACGCATAGGGGTACAAATCACACGAGGCCCTCCAAACACTTACCTAATGGCACAAACACAGTGGTGGTGGTGGTGGTGGTGGTGGTGGTGGCAAAGAGCAGAAGAGGCTGCAAAGAAATGTAAAAAAAAAACACATAAGAAAACTCATAGGGGTACAAATCACACGAGGCCCTCCAAACACTTACCTAATGGCACAAACACGGTGGTGGTGGTGGTGGTGGCAAAAAAAGCAGAAGAGGTTGCAAAGAAATGGAAAAAAAAAACACATAAGAAAACGCATAGGGGTACAAATCACACGAGGCCCTCCAAACACTTACCTAATGGCACAAACACAGTGGTGGTGGTGGTGGTGGTGGTGGTGGTGGTGGTGGCAAAGAGCAGAAGAGGCTGCAAAGAAATGTAAAAAAAAAACACATAAGAAAACTCATAGGGGTACAAATCACACGAGGCCCTCCAAACACTTACCTAATGGCACAAACACAGTGGTGGTGGTGGTGGTGGTGGTGGTGGTGGCAAAGAGCAGAAGAGGCTGCAAAGAAATGTAAAAAAAAAACACATAAGAAAACTCATAGGGGTACAAATCACACGAGGCCCTCCAAACACTTACCTAATGGCACAAACACAGTGGTGGTGGTGGTGGTGGTGTAATCCTTTATAGGCAAAAGGAGGCTGCAAACATTAAACATACATGAGAAATCGCATGACCTACATACGTGCACATAATAAATTACAGTTATCAGGAAAGCAAAAATGGTGTCTTTGGAAGCTGGGAAGGTAAGGGGGCAGGTTTAGATGCCAAATCTAGACTGCACACCTTTAACAAACATGAGAAAACACATGTCCAAACCACATGCACATGGGGCCAACTGCCAATGATTAAAAGACACTTGAGGGGTTCCCAAGCTATTGTGGGTTGGAGGGGATTCACCATAGACAACTTAAGCACACCCAAGATAAGTACAAATTGTCTCCTTCCTTTTTTTTGGGAGAGAGAGATACAATTGTCTTACCTCCAGATAATGTAGGTTGTGGGTCACAGGGTCTTGCTAGCACATAAGAAACATCGATCTTTAACATCCAGCAGCCATATTGGCCATGTGCTCCTTTTATAGCTGGCTCACAGGTGTGATAATTAGCGGCCGTTTCTATATATATCTGCGCATTCGCGAATTTGCGCGTTCAAAATGGAGGACGATATCCCAGACGCATTAGATGGTGCAATGCTGGCATTTATTGGTGCCTTGTTTGAGGAGGCCCTGGCACAGGAGGCAGCAGAAGGTGGGGAAGCTGCAGCAGTGTGCCCTTACCTCGCCAGCCACGCATTTTTGCTCCAAGGATCTATTTGGACAAGCTGCGGGATTCTGATGTCAGGAGGAAGTTCCGGCTCGAGCGAGGAACTATTCTACACCTCTACCAGCTCATAGCAGAGAAAATTGACCCGGACACACAGCGCGGCCATGCGGTGCCCGGCATGGCCAGATTGCTGGCCACTTTGTATATTTTAGGGCGTGGCAGCTTCCAAGCCACTTCGGGAAGTATCATGGGCATTAGCCAGCCCACAGTTTCAAGGGTGTTCATGTTGGTCATTAATGCCATAGTGGATATAGTGCCCAATTTTATCCACTGGCCACAGAATGAAAATGAGTGGAATGAAGTCAAGTTGGGTTTCTACCGGCGGGCACACATGCCGCAAATCCTAGGGGCAATCGATGGCACCCACATAGCCATTAGGCCCCCAAGGAGCCACGAAAGTGAATACCGGAACCGCAAGCAGTACCACTCTGTGAACGTCCAATTAGTGTGTGACGCCAAACAGCGCATCATGAGTGTCAACACTGGTCACCCAGGGTCGTGCCATGATTCCAGTATGTTAAGAACAAGTACTCTGTACGAGGTGTTTGAAAGTGGACAAATGCCCGAAGGGTGGCTTATTGGTAAAGTATTTTGTCTTAACAACATAAACTGTAAGATTACATAGACATAGGAATAAGCTACATCGGTGTACACCCTGATTTAAGCAAAGCCTACCTAAAATGGATGTGTTATTAGTTGTCAGGCTGTTCACACACAACCAGATCAGCAGCTTAGCAGCTCACAAAAGAAAGATTTGCAAAGTTGTCTTTGAGTCCAATGAAGGTGGTTAACCAATGTGTAAATGGTGTCCTCTAGCCACCCAAAGAAAACCTACAAATGATTCCAATGGTATTGCCATATCCCCAAAGTACTTTGCATAAGTGAGTCAATATTGGTTTCCTCACTCTAGTTGCAGATATATTCCAGAAGTAAGACCTAGGCTAATGTAATAGGAACAAAATAGGGGCCAAGTTGGAACTTGCAAGAGAAACCCACCACTTTGTGTGTCCTTTTTCCCATTTGTATTAGTGATTTAGGCAGTTAGACAGAGTTGAGATGTTTCATATGATTTTTTGCAAACAGACGAGCAGGTTGTTTAGTAAAATGCCTAATTGTCTCCCATTTTGAGGAGTCATCTAAAGTCACATGATAGGAAGAACTAATGTATATTTTTCTTATTTTTCAGGGGATGCTGGTTACCCGCAGCTGACGTGGCTGATGGCTCCAATCAGGTACCCCCAGGGCCCAGCAGAGAGGAATTACAACAGGGCCTTGCGGAGAAGCCGGAGTATCATTGAGTTGACCATAGGTCTTCTCAAGTCCCGGTTTCTCTGCTTGGCCCGGCCTGGGGGTGAACTCCTGTACTCTCCTACAAAGGCTTCCAAGATCATCCTGGCGTGCTGCGTGTTGCACAACATGTGCGTTGCCCGGGATGATTCTTGGGAGCTGACGGAGGAGAGGGAGCCAGAGGTCCGTCAGCCGGCGGCCCCCAGGCGGCGGAGCACCGCTGCCGGTATGGCCACCCGGAATACCCTGGTTGCTAGCCACTTTACATGTAAGTACTGTAACCGGTCAAGATAGGGCATGTGTATTAATTAGCTAGTTAGCAGAGGTGCCACTCACAGGGAGACAGAGGGTGATTATCATCTGCCAATGACACTTGCCATTGTAGATAAAGTGTAGTCAACATTGGTAAAATTGTGTTACTTGAGCAAAAACATGCACCTCTAACCATAAACATGTTGGTATTGTGAATAGTGTAAAGGGCTGAGAAGAGCTGGCAGGTGTTTATTTGTGTCTATGCCACCTGTGTAGTTATTGATAACATGAACGGCTGCTTGGTATCTTATGGTGTTGTAATTTTCCAGAACATCAACATCTTGGAATCATGGCACGTACCATGGGAAGCCAGTGGTGATGGGCTGTCTGGCGTCACAGGTGTGTATTCAAATGTTTACATTAATGATTTCTGGTTTGTGTAAGTTGGCATAAAATGTGTTATTTCACTCGTGATGTCGAAATTAAATGAAGTTCAGAATGAAGCAAACAGGCATTAAGATGTGATTTTCATAATGAAATGTCTTATCCTTTGTTTTATTTTTCCAGGAGTGGTACTGCTTGCGGGTGTAGGTGGTAGAAACCCACCTTGATGGACTCCACTCATTTTCTTTTGTGGTCAGTGGATATTTGGTAAGGCACATGGCCAATGACCAACATGAACACCCTGGAACTTCGAAAGTGGCTTGGAAGCTGCCCAGCAACCTTGCCATGCCTGTCCCCTATGAGCTGGTAGAGGTGCAGAATGGATTCTGAACTCTGCCGGAAGTTGTGGAAGACATCAGAATCCCGTAGCCATGGAGCAAAGATCGTGGTCTGGCGCTGTAAAGGCACACGGACTGGAGAGTGACAATATTCTTTTGCTGCATCCCTCCTTCTGCTGTCATTCTCAAATAAATAAATACATTAGAATTGAACATGTGTTTTTTTGTTTTGTGTGGGTGCCTACAGACAAAAGGGCCATCCACACTGTAAGATTTAGAGAAGACTTTATCCTTCCGATTGACATTTTCTATGTAGTGCAAGGGCCTGCCTGATTGCATCCAAATTGAAAGTGTTGAGGTTTGAGCTTCTATTATATGGTTTGGTTAAGTCTACAGGAAAAAGTCTAGACAAATTGTTAGTGTATGGCCCATTAAGCTGCCAAGGCCGGAGTTTTGCACTTTGCATGCTGCTTGTACTGGTGATGTGAGGGGTTGTAATGTAGAGTAGGGATGTGACAGTGTTGTGTTGAGGTGTGAGGCAAATGTAGTGTTGGACTATGAGGGCCTGTGTTGTTGAAATATGGAGAGAGTCCAATATCAGACACCTATGTTTATTGGTCAAGAAATTGTAAGAACCATGGTAAATATGTAAAGAATTGCATCTCGATAAAACTAGGACCACACTCATAAAATCAAAATTGTGTTGTTTCCATTGATGTGCTTGAAATTTGGGTAGGACACCCCCCTCCCCCCCCAAATTCAAGATAGTTTAAAAAACTGTTTAAAAAAATGAGAGTGAAAAGAGATCCCAAGTGTAGTGATGTGATTTGAACCCATGACGTTGTGAACTGCAGTGAAGTTGCAAAGCACTTAGCTATTGTGCAGAATAAAGCTGTATGGTGGAAAAAATGGAGTGTGTTAAGGCTAAAAAGCACATATAGCTAAAGAACTAAACATTGTATGGAATGTGGGAAGAAGACCATGGTAAAATTGTGAGGTTTCATCTTGCCCTGAAGTAGGGTAGGGGTTTGGTCACTTGCCTTTGGTACTTTCCTTCATAAGATCGATTCGACACACAGACAAGATCAAAAAAACACTTAAAATGGTGTAAGCTTGCAAGCGCTTCTGAGTGTAACATTATTTAGCAATATATATGATGTAATCCGTTACATTTTAGCAATATAAACAAAAAAAGAAAATAAAAAAAGTAGGTGGAGATGGTAAGCCTCGAACCTACAGCAGAGGGAGATGAATTACAGACATGTGATGTGTGCACTAATCCACTAGCCCACATCGCTATGTGAAACTGCTATAAGCACGAAGACATAAGTTTGCGAATTGGCGAAGCCGCGATCGTAAGTGAATCCCGCTGACGGCGGAATTCATTATTGCTGTTTTACTCGCCAATTCGCCGCAGCGCCAGTTAATTGATTTGAACGCGGCGAAACTGAAACACGTCATAGAGGTTTGAAGCTGCAGTTTCTTTAAATCCGGCCCCCCGTGTGTAAGTTTTGCTCCTAGAACGCCTGGAGGTGCTACTTGGATGTAGGGCCTCTGTATGTGGCCAGGCTGTGTAAAAGTCTCACACATGTGGTATCTCCATACTCAGGAGGAGTAGCAGAATGTATTTTGGGGTGTAGTTGGAAGTATGCCTATACAGTGTGTGAGCAATAACTTGGTAATATGACCATTTTGTGAAAAAGGAAAAAAAAATCTTAATTTTGCAAAGATTCATGGAAAAAAACTACAACTTCAAAAAACCCACCATGCCTCTTACTAAATACCTTGGAATGCCTTCTTTCTAAAAAAGGGGTAATTTGGGGGGTATTTGTACTGGCCTGTTAGGATCCCAAGAAATGAGAGAGGCCGTCAGTACATCAGGTGTGATCAATTTTCAATGATTGGCAACATAGCTTGTAGACTCTAAGACCTTCACAAAAACCAAAAAATGTATACCTTTTTGGGTTATTTTTACCAAAGATATGTAGCAGTATAAATTTTGGCCAAAATTTATGAAGAAAAATGACTAAATTTGCTAAATTTTAAAACTGATACAAAGAAAAATGCATTTTTTTTACAAATTTTTTTTTTTTTCATTTATAGCGCAAAAAAAAAACCCAATGATGATTAAATACCACCGAAAGAAAGTTTTGTTTGTGTGAAAAAAAGGAAAAAAAATCATATAGGTACAGTGTTGCATGACTGAGTAATTGTCATTCAAAATGTGTGAGCACTGAAAGTTGAAAATTGGTCTGGTTAGGAAGGGGGTTTAAATGCCCAGTGGGCAGGGCTTTTTTTCAGCGGGAACGCGGGGGAACGCAGTATCGGCACATCCAGCACTGAATGTATGTAATGGGAAGGGGTTCAGGGTCTATTAATGCTAGCTGCTGGGGGATTTATTGTTGCTTGAGTGGATGTATTTTCACAGGGAGGGGTGAGGGGGATTTATTGTTGCTGGTGGGGGATCTACTGTTGCCGGGGGTGGGGCTTATGTTGCTGGGGGTCAGTTGTTGATGGGAGGGATCTAGTGATGCTGGCTGCAAGGAAATATGTTGTTGCTGCCGGGGGTCTATTGTTGCTGGGGGAGGAGGTATTTTGTTGTGGAGAGTTTATTGGTGCTGGCTGTAGGGAGATCTCTTATTGCTGCTGGGGGGGGGGTCAGTTGTTGCTGGGGGGGATCTAGTGATGCTGACCGCAGGGAAATCTGTTGTTACTGCTGGGGGGTCTATTGTCACTGGGGGAGGGAGTATTTTGTTGTGGGTGATCTATTGTTGCTGGTGGTTCTATTATTGTTGGCTGCTGGAGAGTCCATTGGTGCTGGCTGCAGGGAGATATATTATTTCTGCTGGTAGGGGGCAGTTGTTGCTGGGGGGATCTAATGATGCTGGTCACAGGGAAATCTGTTGTTGCTGATGGGGGTCTATTGTTGCGGGGGAGGGGGGATTTTGTTGTGGGTGCTCTATTGTTGCTGGCTGCTGGAGAGTCTATTGGTGCTGGCTGCAGGAAGATCTCCTATTGCTGCTGGGGGGGAGGTCAGTTGTTGCTGGGGGGATCTAGTGATGCTGGTCACAGGGAAATCTGTTGTTGCTGCTGGAGGTCTATTGTTGCTTGCGGGGAGAAGTATTTTGTTGGGGGGGATCTATTGTTGCTGACTGCGGAGGATCTATTTTACTGCTTTTCTTGTTATCATTAACAAATTCCATACAAATTACGTAGTATCACACTTGTTACTTGGTTCTGCATTCTCTAAAAGGGCCGGTACTGGGAGGGGGGTAGGGGAGTGGAACCAAGGAATGGTGCAGGAGGTGGGTAGGGGGAGGAGACAAGGTGTGACTGGGAAAGGGGGAGTTCCTGCACCTATTGTCTGAGAAAAAAAGCCCTGCCAGTGGGTAAACGGTTAAAGTAAGAAACATGAATGGACTCAAAATAGGGCTTTCCTGTGTGATCTATGTCAAGGGGGAGTTAATTGCTGGACTAGGAGAAGTACTAGCCAGCACCGGTTACATTGTTGGTTAATTTAGAAGTGTCCCACTCTATTAGCAGTCAGTATAGAAGGGACGCCTTACATTGGTGGTCAGTGTAGGCAGGAGATCACTCTGTCACTGCTCTCCTCTCAAGGAACACCTTGCAACCTCTAAAGCAGTGGTGGTCAACTTTCTTGACATGGAAGGTCTAAAAGTGCGACCCTCAACATTACGAAAGGGCGAAAGGGCCACACAATAAAATTCATTGAATATTCTGTGTCAGAAAGTTTTCTAAAGTGTTGGTCTGCTTTGCTCACCACTGAGTTGATTTCTTCCTCCTCTGACCTCCATATAACTACCATGCTGCTTTATCTGCTCTAATCAGATGTCCAGATGCCTAGTATAGACTAAGCAGGTGATCGCTTCTCGGCCTTTTGGCTAAGATCAAGTGTAGTATCGACTTTAGCCCTTAGGGGTGTCTCTGCTTTACGGCTAGGACATTGAGAAACATTTGTATCTATCCAAGCCATTTGGTCCTTGTGGGGTACCCTCTGCTCGGCCTTGTAGGATCGTTGATTAAATTCAGCTTCACCTACTCGCTGCTATTGGGTTAGAGGCTTAGCCCCCACAAGGAACGAGATTGCGATCTTCCCTCCTCCCCCCCACTCTGCGCTACTACCTTCGGGCAGTAGGCGCACAAGGGCCTTTTTAAAGGCTGCGAAAGAGTGAAGACGCCGAGGAATAAGAAGGAAGCCGCCGAAGTTCTCCTGAAGCGACTACTGACGAACTCCTCCGTCATGGGGAAGAGCACTGGGAAGAAGAAGCATGTCCCCGCCACTTCTGCCAAGACTCCGGGAGAAGTCGCCTCAACCTCCACCCCCACCCCGGCCAACGTCACCCAGCCGGGCTCAGCAAGGCCAGCCAGGTCCGCAGACGGGCTTCCTACCCTGGAACCCTGGATGAGGCAGACAGTGGTGCTGCAGCTGAAAGAGGTGGACGGAAGAGTCCCCGACGTGACCCCGGAAATCTTTGGCAAGAAGATGATCCTCGAGCAGGGGTTCAGCAAGGCGGAGACACTGTCCGTACAGACCTTCATGAAAGGTATATTTTATATAACTTTTGTGTCTCTACAGGTCTGTAGAAGGTACTGGGAAGCGGTGAAGAATTGTGGCCCGGATTCCCCTTTCCGCAACTTTGTTGTGAACACTCCCATTCAACGGGATGAAAGGCGGGTGACGGTGTCCATGAGGAATCCCCATACCCCAGCAAAAGACATTGCTACCTACCTCCAGAGGTTTTGCATCGTGGCCAAAGACCCAGTCCGAATCCTCGATGTCAACGGCTTCTGGACAGGTAAGTGGGCAGTTTCTTGCAGGTTAAGGAGAGAGCCTTCGGGGGATCTCCAACACCTGAAGCCCTACTTCTCTCTGGGAGCCTCCGCAGGACTCCTGTACTACGCAGACATGCCCCAGACCTGTTGCAGGTGCGGCAAGCAGGGTCACGTAGGTATGGGTTGTCAGGAACCTTCGTGCAGGTTCTGTCGGGCTACAGGCCATGAGACCAAGGATTGCCCGAGGTCCAAGACCTGTAACCTCTGCGGATTGGCGGAGCACGTCTACAGAGACTGCCCCCAGAGATCCTGGTCCTACGCTGGAGCCTTGATCAAGGGCAAAGCTCCAGACAGCGCTGGGAAAAAGAAGCCAGGGGAAAAGACAGCGAAGGAACCGCGGAAAGCCACTGGTCCCCCCCTCCCCAGGCCCCTACCACCTCCTCCGACCCATCCCTCCCCACCCCCTCTGAGTCGGAGGTGACCCCACCTGCCCCCCCCCCCTCCCAGCCCCCCCCGCCCAGTCCTCCATGGAGGACTTCCCCACCCTGCCCACCGCCACCCCCACCAGCAAGGGCCGGAAACGGAACCTAGATAGTCCGACAACTGAAGAACCCACCAAGCGGCCCACCGTGGCCCAGCAACATGACATCGCTGTACTGGACCCAGTGGTGGAGGACCTCGAGTCTGCGGGGGAAGACGAAGGAGAAATGCAGGAAGGTAAGGATCTGGCCCCCCCAGGGACTGACCTCACCCAGGACCTGATGGACAGCATCCTCGAGGAGAACGGCCTGAACCAGGACACCGGACAGGCACAAGAGGCAGTGGAAGAACCACCCCCCCCTCAGGGGAGGTAAGTTCAGCCCACCTGCTAGCTAGCCCCTTCATCTCCTTTACATGATGGCAGAGATCTCCATCTTTTCCATTAATGTTAGGAGCATCAAGGATGCGTCTAGAAGACAGGTGGAGCTGACTTTTCTTTCCACTCAGCAGAGTGATATCTACATGCTTCAGGAGTGTGCCCTACCCTTCTCGAGGAGGTACACTCATCTGTCCTCCCAGTGGACCCATGGTCCCTCCTACTGGTCCGGGGGTGTCGATTGTAAGTCTGCAGGGGTAGCCATTCTTGTCAGGGGTGGTCGTTTCACGGTTGACTCCGTCCAGGAGCTCGTCTGTGGCCGTCTTTTGGTCGTAGACGGCTCATGGGCGGGAGAGCCAGTTAGGCTCATCAACGTGTACGCCTCCCCAGATAGGAATGAGCGACTGGAGCTTTTCCAGACCCTGCGGACCCAACTCGTCACCACCAGGGCAGTAGTAATCGGCGGTGATTTTAACTGTCCAATTGAGGAGGATGGGCGCAGCTCCAGCATGTACGCAAAGCTCGACACCACGTCTAGGCTGCTCAAGGAGATGATTGCGGAGGCTTCCTTGAAGGACGCCGTGGGATCCATAGGGAAAGGTTCCGTGAACTATTCGTGGTGCCGTCCAGATTGATCTGTGCGTTCTAGGATAGACTTCGTGCTCACCTCCAAGACAGTCAGACATCGCGGGTTCTCCATGGTCCCCTGCTTTTTCTCTGACCACAGGGCCATTCACTTTTGGGGTGACCTGGGCGAGGGCTTTGCCCCCGGTCCGGGCTCCTGGAAGCTGAATGGTACCCTGCTGGAAAATGAGGAACTGCTGGAGGAACTCAGGGAGGCCTACATTACCTGGAAGGAGGACAAGAGGTTCTTCGGAAAGGTAAGCGACTACTGGGAGTTTGTGAAAGTCAAGCTACGCAGCTTCTTTCAGGCAAGGGGACGCCAGCAAGTGTGTGCCAGGAAGAGGGAACTCAGGAGACTGCAACGTCAGATGCAGTCCCTGCAGGACCTTCACCACTGCGGCTGGGACGTTAGGCAGGACCTGGAGGACACCAAGAAGAGCCTTAAAGGACACTTCGAGGAAGAATCCAGGCACCTCGTCTTCCGTTCCAAGGTGGAGAATCTTGAGAAAGGTGAGAAATGTAACTCTTTCTTTTTCAGGAAACTTCACTCAGGACACACTCCCTTGTCTGAGCTGCGGGACGAGACCGGAACACTCCAGAAGGGGAAGGAGGCTGTGATGCAAGTGGTCAGCGACTACTACACCAACCTCTACTCCCCGAAAGAAACAGATACGGCTGAGGCCGACAGGTTCTTGTCAGGTATCACTAACCAAATTGATCCTGCAGGTATGTCGGCAATCAACGCCCCCTTGGCGCTGGAGGAGCTGCACTCTGCCGTCAGATCCTTTAGGCAGGGCAGGACCCCGGGCTGCGACGGTCTCCCAGCGGAGCTCTATGTAGCGCTGTGGGATCTCGTTGGCCCGGACCTGCTCGAGCTGTACGAGGAGATGGTGGTGGAGGGCACAATGCCTCCGTCGCTGAGGGAGGGGATGATCACGATTTTGTATAAGCGTAAGGGGGAGAGAGGGGATCTGAAAAATTGGCGTCCCATCTCTCTCTTGAACGTGGACTACAAAATCCTCGCCAAGGTTCTGGCCAACAGGCTGAAATCTGTCATCGGACAGATCATCCACCCGGATCAGACTTGTGGCATTCCTGGTCGCAGGATTGCGGACAGCCTTGCGCTTGTCCGGGACACGGTCCAGTACATTCGAGGCCGCCGTATGCACGCGGCCCTGGTCCGTCTTGACCAGGAAAAGGCCTTTGACCGTGTCTCCCATGAGTTTATGTGCAGAGCTCTGCGCAGGTTTGGTCTTGGGGACATGTTTTGTTCGTATGTGAATGTGATGTATAATGACATTTGTAGTACGGTGTTGGTGAATGGCTGGAAAACTGACCCTTTCCCTGTTCTCTCTGGGGTCAGACAAGGCTGCCCTCTCTCACCTCTGCTTTTTGTTTGCTGTATAGAGCTCTTTGCCGAATGCATCCGACAGAACCCAGAGATCAGGGGGATCACCGCACCGGGACCGGACAGAAGGGTTGTCAAGTGCTCACTCTACATGGACGACGTAACGGTGTTCTGTGCTGACCAGCGCTCCATTGACTCGCTCGTCCAGACCTGTGAGGACTTCGGCAAAGCTTCAGGGGAAAAAGTCAACTGCGGGAAGTCAGAGATCATGCTCTTCGGAAAGTGGTTCCTGCCTTCTTCTGCATCCATCCCTTTCAGCATCAAGGCGGACTTCATCAAAATTCTTGGAGTTTGGTTTGGAGCTGAGGGCGCAGCCCTGAAGTCTTGGGAGGAGAGACTGTCCAAGATGAGACAAAAGTTTGGACTATGGAGCCTCAGAGAACTCCCATCGAAGGGAAAACACTGGTACTCCGCAGCGAGATCCTCCCTGTGTTGCAGTACCTCGCCCAGGCCTGGCCCCCCCGGGTCAACACCTGCAAGGCCATCACCAGGGCGGTGTTCCACTTCACCTGGGGCTCCAAGATGGACAGAGTGAAGCGAGCAGTCATGTTCAAGGAACCCCTCAAGGGCGGTAAGGGCGTGCCCGACATCGCAACGTTACTGGGGGTGTTCTTTGCCTGCAACTGCATCCGCAGAACTTTGATTGACAGAACTTCGGACTCTGGAGGCAACTCCATGTCTCTCCACTTCCTCCTGTCTCTCTGGAGGTCCCTTGGATGGGACAAATGGGACAGCTCCATCCCCTACAACTGGGACACTCCTTGGTACTACTTGGACACTTTCAAGTTCATCAAGGAGCTGGGGCTGCATGGAGTTAAGCCCGACTTGTGGAAGCCAAAAACTATCTACAAGTTGATCAGAGCATCGGACATTGCTGAGACTGTTCCAGGCCTCCCTTCAGCCACTTGCAAAGTGGTCTGGAGGAATGTTTCTTCAAAGAGACTCACCAACAGGCATAAAGATCTGGCGTGGATGGCTGTCCAGGGGGGTTTGCCACTCAGGACATTTATGCATGCCAGAAACTTGTGCAGATACAGGCACTGCCCCTTTTGTATCATCCATGAGGAAACGTCTTTCCACGTTTTCTGGGAGTGCTCATTTGCACAGAACCTGTTGAGGGACTTGGAACCTGAACTTAGAGACTTTGTTCCACAGACTGCCATCACACACTTTGCTGTGCTGAATGGACTTTTTCACGGAACATTTTCCCAGGAGGACATTGACAACGCCTGGCGGGTGTTGTGCTGCTTTAAGGACGCTTTATGGTGCGCCAGAAAGCGCCTTATCCACCAGCGGGAGAGGATGTCCATCGAGGACTGTCGCAGACTGGTTCACAGTCTGCTCAGAGACTATAACCTGATGGATCTCATGGAGGAAGAGGAGGTCTGAAGATTTCCCCTTCCCCCACTCTCCCTTGTGTGTCTTTGTCCATTCAATAAAGCTTCGGGCCTGTGATTTCATTCCCCTCCCATTAACCCCCCCCCCCTCTCCCACCCCCCATCACACCTGTTGCTTTTTTGAAATGTTATAGTATTCATACAGTTTGAGTAACGTAACGTATAGACAATGTTATTTAGTTTCATGCTTCAGGGGTATTGCGGCGTCATGCATGATGTGATGGCTCGGGGTATCCCTACTCCGCACAACACATCAGGCATCATACCGCAGAATGAATGTATGTGATTGAATGTATTTATTAGTATGACCGGAAATGTATTGTAATGTAGTGTATTTATGCGCTGCGTCGCAGTACAGGGGAGAATGTACCCCGACAAAAGTATTGTTTTTTGTATATCTTTTATGCAAATAAAGGTGATAACCAAAAACACTTTGTGGCATGGAATGGTTAATCTTTATGTAACAACACTGCTCATTCACTGCAAATATGCTTCATAGAACTACTGCATACCAACCGTCTATATAGATGGTGTGACCTCACTGCTTTCTCTATGACATCACCATTCTCCCATGCCCTACTATGCTATACAGACCATGAGATAATGCTACCTGTGACATCATCATCCAGGTACACATTAACCTGCTATACTGATTGTGTGACCACTCACTCCATGACATCACCATCCAGTCATATAATATTGTATAATGTATACTCTGTGACTGTACATACTCCGTGACATCACCATCCAATCACACAATAATATATAATGTATACTCTGACTGTACTGTACATACTCCATGACATCCCCATCCAATCACACAATAATATATAATGTATACTCTGACTGTACTGTACATACTCCATGACATCACCATCCAATCACACAATAATATATAATGTATACTCTGACTGTACTGTACATACTCCATGACATCACCATCCAATCACACAATAATATATAATGTATACTCTGACTGTACTGTACATACTCCGTGACATCACCATCCAATCACACAATAATATATAATGTATACTCTATGACTGTACTGTATATACTCCATGACATCACCATCCAATCACACAATAATATATAATGTATACTCTGACTGTACTGTACATACTCCATGACATCCCCATCCAATCACACAATAATATATAATGTATACTCTATGACTGTACTGTACATACTCCATGACATCACCATCCAATCACACAATAATATATAATGTATACTCTATGACTGTACTGTACATACTCCATGACATCCCCATCCAATCATACAATAATATATAATGTATACTCTGTGACTGTACTGTACATACTCCATGACATCACCATCCAATCACACAATAATATATAATGTATACTCTATGACTGTACTGTACATACTCCATGACATCACCATCCAATCATACAATAATATATAATGTATACTCTATGACTGTACTGTACATACTCCATGACATCCCCATCCAATCATACAATAATATATAATGTATACTCTGACTGTACTGTACATACTCCATGACATCACCATCCAATCACACAATAATATATAATGTATACTCTGACTGTACTGTACATACTCCATGACATCACCATCCAATCACACAATAATATATAATGTATACTCTGACTGTACTGTACATACTCCATGACATCCCCATCCTACACTTGTTGCTTGCAAGTTAAATCAGTTTATTTTTCCTAGAAAAGTAGTTAGAACCCCCAAACATTTATATATATATTTTTTTTAGCAGAGACCCTGCAGAATAAAATGGTGATTGTTGTAAATTTATATGTCACACTGTATTGTGTCACCATCCAGTCATATAATATTGTGTAATGTATACTCTGTGACTGTACATACTCCATGACATCCCCATCCAATCACACAATAATATATATTGTATACTCTGACTGTACTGTACATACTCCATGACATCCCCATCCAATCACACATTATATAATGTATACTCTATGACTGTACTGTATATACTCCATGACATCACCATGCAATCACACATGACATCATTATCCAATCACACTCTAATACTGTGTGTCACGTAGACGTTGCACCCCCTTCTGTACTTTGTGACATCGTTGTCCGTTTTTCTCACATACAGGAAATCTATTTCCATAATTGTATGTATACATGTACATGTGTCCTCATCTACCTGTGAATTGCAGTTGATGGATAATTTGCCATTGCTGTCAATGTAGAGGGTGCAGCTATTTCCTGATAAGAGCGAGGAGCTGTGTACACTGTGAGTCACCCTCATAAACAGCTCAGTAAATTCCTCACACTGCAGAACATGTCATGTATACAGTCTCCACCAATGGAGGACAATAGGATTAGTTCTGTAATAACTCTGCGGAGGCCATATATGTATATCATACAGCAGCTTCCGCTCCTCCACTGTCAGACAATAATCCATGCCAGGGGTGTCAAACTCAATTCTTTTCAACTGGCATCGTTTTATTATTCTCATAATAATTATAAGCAGATATTAAACACCTCCCTCCCCCCTTTACATCAGATGTTTAGAGTCTGCCACCCTCCCTTATATCACAGTGCACCCCCTTTACTATGTGCTGTTGCGAGAAGAAGCTGGGGAGGGAGCTGAGAAGCAGAAAGTGCAGGGTCTGGAGGAGTACCGGAGGAGGGCTGGAGTCAGCTGCCAGATTCTGCTGAAAGGGATTGAAAAGTCAGAAGGTGCATTCTATGCATTAACATACAAAGCCTTCTGTGTGCAGCAGACCACCTCAGCCCCCCTAATACTTACCGGAGCCCATCTTTATCCAGCCATGCTGCCCAGGATTCCCCTCCTCATTGGCAGCGCAGGACCATTGGCTCCCGCTGCTGTCAATTAAAGTCAGTGAGCCAATGAGGAGAGGGAGGAGGCAGGGCCGCAGCTCTGTGTCTAAATGGACACATGGAGCAGCGGCTCGGCTCAGGTGTCCCCATAGCAAGCTGCTTTCTGCAGGGTGGGGGTGGGAATCAGCAGAAGGGAGGGGCCAGGAGCGCCGAAGAGGGACCCAAGGAGAGGAGGATCCGGGCTGCTCTGTGCAAAACCAACTGCACAGAGGAGGTAAGTATAACATGTTTGTTATTTAACCACTTTAGCCCCGGAGGATTTGGCTGCTAAAAGACCAGGGGGTATTTTGTGATTCGGCACTGCGTGACTTTAACGGACAATTGCGCAGTCATGCGACGCTGTACCTAAACGAATTTGACGTCCTTTTTTTCCCACAAACAGAGCTTTCTTTTGGTTGTATTTGATCACCTGTGCGATTTTTTGATCACGCGCTATAAACAAAAAAAGAGCGTAAATTTTGTAAAAATAACAATATTTTTCTAATTTTTTTATATGAAATTCCCCCCAAAAAAAAAGTAAAAATCAAAATTTTTTAACATTTTCGGCCAATTTGTTTTATGCTACCTATGTTTGGTAAAAAAAATCGCAATAAGCGTATTTTGATTGGTTTGTGCAAAAGTTATAGCGTTTACTAACAAAGGGAAAGATTTTTGTCATTTTTGTCGTTTTTTTTTTAACGAGTAATGGCGGCGATCTGCGATTTTTTTGCGGTACTGCGACATTGCGGCGGACAGATCGGACTCCTAACTGACATTTTTGACACTTTTGGGGTTACCAGTGACATTTCTACAGTAATCAGTGCTATACATATGCACTGTTACTGTAAAAATACACTGGTAGTGAAGGGGTTAACTTTATTTGAGAGGGAGGGGCTGTGTGTGTCCCTAGGGGCGTGATTCTTAATGTGATTGGCTGTGGCTTGAGCTGTAGGAACACTGATCAACGGTCCTACATTGTAGAACCGTGTGATCACTATTTCTACACCGGGGAGAATGACAGGTGGCTTGTTTACACAAACCGCCTGACTTTCTCCCTCTCCCCCCGACGATCGCCGATTGACCGGCAGACATCGGGTCCGCCGGTCACACGCGCGGGGGGGTCCGTGACCGCGCGGGAGCGCGCCTCCGTGGGCGCGTGCTCGCTCCCCAGAGCCTCACAGGCTAGCGACGTAGACCTACGTCGCTCTGCCTGTGAGGGGCTGACTGCCGCAGTAAATATACTGTGAGCAGTCGGCAAGCGGTTAAAAAAAAAAGAGAGACTTTAGTATCACTTGAATGCTGAGACCAGGGGAGGCGGAGACAAGGGGGTGCTGCAGCTGCACAGTGAGGCGCAGTATCTGAAGGAGGAGTTCTGTCCTCATCTCCCTGCAGCTGAATTAAGTTCTGTCCTCCTCTCCAGACTAGGTGAGGGCAGAGAGGAGGACAGGGCGGTCTGCAGAGGCAGGAGAGGTGCGAGGGCCATATGAAATGCCCTAGTGGGCCGCATTTGGCCCTCTGGCCCTGTGTTTGACTAATGTGATCTAGATGCTGGCAAACATGCAACTATGTATCTAAAAAGCCAAGTATTAAACACTTAGCTTTAAGGCTCCATTCACACTTTGGACTTTGGACATCAAAGTCTCATGACAAATCGTACCCCATTCTTTTTAATGGTACCCATTCAAATTGGTGCAACTTAAAGTTGCAGCGACTTTGAAAAGCTACTTGCACCACTTCACTATGACTTTTGATGCAACTTTGATCTAAAGAATGTCAAGTCGGATCAAAAAATGGAAGTTGTGCGACTTTGGAGACACACTAATGTGAATAGAGCCTTAAAGTGAATGTTTATTTTAATGCATTCTATGCACTTTGTTCCAAATCAGGGACAGTCCCTTGAAATCAGAGACAGTTGGGAGCTATGTCCAATTCCCTCTCTCCTCATTGGCTCGCTGACTTTGATTGACAGCAGGGGGAGCCATTGGCACTACGTTGCTATCCCAGCCAATGAGAAGGAGAGTCCAAGGCAGTGGCAACATCGCTGGATAGAGATGGGGCTCAGGTAAGTATTAGAGGGGCTGCTGCACATAGAAGGTTTTTTTTTATCTCAAAGGGGTTGTAAAGGCAGAAGGTGCATTCTATGCATTAAGATAAAAAACCTTCTGTGTGCAGCATCCTCAGTCCTATTAATACCAACCTGAGCTCCCTCTCTATCCAGCGATGTGCACAAGTGCCTCGGCCATCCGGGAATCTCTCTCCTGATTGGCTGAGACACACCAGCGGGAGCCAATGTCAGTTAGCCAATCTCAGGAGACAGAGGGGCTCAGTGTCTGAATGGACACAGGTAGCTGCAGCTCGGCTCGGGTGCCCCCATAGCAAGTGGGGGCACTCGTCAAGAGGGAGGGGCCAGGAGAGCCGAAGAGGGACCCTGAGAAGAGGAGGATCCGGGGCTACTCTGTACAAATCCAACAGAGCAACAGAGCAGGTAAGTATAACATGTTTGTTATTTTTAATTTAAAAAAAAAAGAGGAGACTTTACAATCACTTTAAAATCTACTGTATATATATGTGCAAAGATACATATACCAAAGTATACAGTGTATGAACCCAAATGAAGCATACAGGAGGTAAATGAATATCATGCAATCTATAGTCTTGTATGTAGAGAGAACTGACGACATCAGTCTTGGAGATTATGGCACAGAAGAGGTCTCCGTACTCATTGCACTTGTCAGGCACAAGACCTCTATAGTAGAAGCCGCTCTCCTCATAGGTATGTGCACCCCAAAGCTCAAACACACATACATGTGTGCACATGTATATCACAGTCCTCAATCTCTATCCCTGTACAGAGGCTTCCTATTCTTTCACAAACTGAAGCATAGTAAACACTATTTACTATACTTCAAGTAATTGTCTCATTTTTGTTCCTATAAAGATAACAAACATGTTATACTTCCCTCCTCTTTTCAGGTCCTTCTTCTGTGATCCTGGCCCCTCCCTCCTCTTGAGTGCCCCCAGGGCAAGCAGCTTGCTATGGGGGCACCCAAGCCCAGTCACAGCTCCCTGTGTCCATTCAGAAACGGAGCCCCGACCGGCCCCGTCTCCTCTCTCCCCGATTGGCTAGCTGACTTTGATTAACAGCAACAGAAGCCAGTGGCGCTGCTGCTGCTGTGTCTCAGCCAATCAGGAAGAAGAATCTCGGGCTGAGACACTCGTGGACATCGCTGGACAGAGAGGGACCTCGGGTAAGTGTTAAGGGGGCTGAGGGGGGATACTGCACACAGAGTAATGCATAAGATAAAAAAAACCTTCTGACTTTACAACTCCTTTCAGTTTTGAATTGGTACCGATCACTCACTGTGTTCATTCAGAAAAAGGAAGGGGCATGGCATATTTACCTGCTCTCCATCCAGAAACATCCCCTGAGAAGCCGGAGGGGGAGGGGAGGGGAGGGGAAAGCCGGTAGCGCTGCAAGGGTGACTAAGAAAGCACACAGGGGGGCCTTGGCAGGAAATGGAAGGAAAACATAGACAGGAGCGGGAGCGGCATTTACAGGAACCAATCCCCTTTCCCCTCTGCAATAGCTGAATGCCAGCATAAGGGAGAGGGGGAAAAGCAGGGAAAGAGATTGGTTCCTGGAAATCCCGCCCCCGCTCCTGTCCAGGTTCCGTAAAACCTAATGTGATAGTGAGGCTGCACGCCCCTTGGAGCATGGGCAGGGTTACCATTGTGACCGATGAAGCTACGCCCATGATGCGAGGAGGGGGGTGGTGATTAGGGTGTACCCAGGCACACCCCATTCGCACACCTATGCTTCTCCTAGAAATGGATGTGTCAACAAAGATTGTCCAGCATGCTGAATCTTGCTTGTAACTGAATCCAAGTAATTTAGTTGCAAAAGAACAGACATAATTTATTCAAAAAGGAAACACCCATTACAATCCTTTTATCATAGGCAAGGTGGCATTCATAGAAAGGTGTCTGGCTGCCCTCTATTCCCAGGGGCAGTCCTAACCATTGCAAGGTTTATAATTGTAAGTGTATCTATAGCTAAAAAGTTATTTTTTTTGTCTGGGATAGAGAAGGGAAAGCTAAAAAACCCATCAGTTTATTTAACCACTTAAGCCCCGGAAATTTTTACCCCCTTCCTGACCAGGGTTTTTTTTGCGATTTTTTACTGCGTGACTTTAACAGACAATTGCGCGGTCGTGTACCTAAACGAATTTGACGTCCTTTTTTTCCCCACAAACAGCTTTCTTTTGGTGGTATTTGATCACCTGTGCGATTTTTTGATAATGCGCTATAAACAAAAAAAGAGCGTCAATTTTGCAAAAATAACAATATTTTTCAAATTTTTTTATATGAAATTCCCCCCAAAAAAATGTAAAAATCTAAATTTTTTAACATTTTCGGCCAATTTGTTTTATGCTACATATGTTTGGTAAAAAAAAAATCGCAAAAAAGCGTATTTTGATTGGTTTGCGCAAAAGTTATCGCGTTTACTAACAAAGGGAAAGATTTTTGTCCTTTTTGGTGTTTTTTTTTTAACGAGTAATGGCGGCGATCTGCGATTTTTTTGCGGTACTGCGACATTGCGGTGGACAGATCGGACCCTTGACTGACATTTTTGACACTTTTGGGGTTACCAGTGACATTTCTACAGTAATCAGTGCTATACATATGCACTGTTACTGTAAAATTACACTGGCAGTGAAGGGGTTAACTTTATTTGAGAGGGAGGGGCCATGTGTGTCCCTAGGGGCGTGATTCTAACTGTGATTGGCTGTGGCTTGAGGTGTAGGAACAATGATCAACGGTCCTACATAGTAGAACCGTATGATCACTGTTTCTACACAGGGGAGAATGACAGGCGGCTTGTTTACACTAGCCGCCTGTTTTTCTCCCTCTCCCCTCACGATCGCAGAGTGACCGGCGGACATCGGGTCACACGCACGGGGGGGTCCGTGACCGAGCGGGAGTGGGAGCGCGCCTCCGGCGGCGCGCGCGCGCTCCCCAGAGCCTCACAGGCTAGCGACATAGACCTACGTCGCTCTGCCTGTGAGGGGCTGACTGCCGCAGTAAATATACTGTGCGCAGTCGGCAAGTGGTTAAGGCTACGTTCACATGTAGGCGTTTTGGGGCCTTTTTCAGCTCAAAAAAAGCCCAACAAGACAAATCCTATTAATTTCAATGGCCCCTGTTCACATCTGAGCGTTTCGACGCCTTAAGCAAAATGCCCGATGCTCCAAAAAGTACACAAGCTTCTTTTTTTGGGCAGATTACAGGCGTTTTTGACCCATAGACTTCAATGCAAATGCTGGAAAGGTGATATAGAGCGTTTTACAGGCGTTTTGTAGCTGCTGATCTGCTCAAACAGCATCTCTCCACCCAGCTCTCCACCCCCTTGTCACGCCTCTGCTTTAGCACATGTTCTGCAATGTTCTGCACTTTATTTATGGAAGCCGAAGGCTTCATTGCACTAGTGAGGACATATCCATGTGTGTACGATGCAAAGAATGTTCATCACAAGAATGGTGTGTGTTGGAAGAATTTGTCCTCATGCACATGAAGGTCATCATACATTGCCCAGAACTGGCCATGTTGTCGCCGATTAGCGATCACAGGATGGACCCAGTATTGTCGATCCCTCACTTCCTCCTCTTCCTCCAGCATCAGAAGTGCAACTGATGCACAAAACAGAAATCTGTATTTGTCGGCCATTTTAAATACAAAAAGCAGGAGAGCACACAGTAAAGCCCCGTACTCACGCACCAATTGTTGGACGACCGATCGGCCGTCTTTTGTCCAGTGTTGTTGTGTTGGTTGGAATGTGCTCTAGACTGCACACGAATTTTGTCAGCCAACAACAACCAACTGTATAAGTGATGTCATGTGCTGGTGTGTTTTTTCTTCTCTGAGCATGCCCAGTCTTGCTCATCTGATTTTTGTCTGCCGAAATTTGTACTGACTGACGGAAAATCGGCCGTTCTGTTGACGGCCAACAAAAATTTTATAGCATGCATACCAGATTTTGTTCAGCCGAAAAGTCGCAGTCGGTTGTCGGAAGCATCATACTAACAAGCCGACAATCGGCCGATCGGACGTTGGCCGAAAATTTACGGCCAACAATCGGTACGTGTGTACGGGGCTTTACACAACCTCACACAGACACCAAACACCACCACAAAATCCTGAGGAGGAGGAGGTCCCCTTTTTATGCAAATGTTGTAGAAAAACACGCGGCTTTTCATTGGTCATCTAACCTCGTATGACTACACAAAAACGCCTATAGAAACGCCTGTAAAACGATTGTAAAAACACCTAGAAAAAGCCTGGAAAACGCCTGAAAAACGCCTATAAAATAGCAACGCCTAGATGTGAACGCAGCCTAAAGGATTTCCCTTTACTTCCTGTCCCAGAGCTGCAACAAATCTCTACAAAGAGACAGCCAACACGTTTCGGGGGCCACAAAATTCCCCCTTCATTAGGGCTGGTTGAAATGACAGAATTGTTAAAGAGTAATTCCACTTTCATGGGGGGAAAAAAATAGCAAATAAAGAAAAAACAATCTAGCATATACAATTGCTACACAAATCATATTGTAATTGAATGTTATTAAAAATGACCTTTCCTTTTCAATCTGCAGCTCTTGTAATTTTCTGAAAATGCAATGCAATATGGCCGCCTGGAGCTGTTCTGTACACAGAATGTATACTGACCACACCCCCAGAAACATCATTTCCTGCTTGTGTGATTGGCTCACCAATTTTCCCAGAAGTCTGCACTAAAGGGCCATACACACTATAAGATTTTCTGAAGACTTTTTCCTACAGATTTACCTTTTCTATGTAGTGCAAGGGCCGGCCAGATTGCATACAAGTTGAAAGTGTTTAGGTCTGACCTCATATTATATGGTTTTGGTAAATCTAAAGGAAAAAGTCTTCAGAAAATCTTATAGTGTGTATGGCCCATAAGATGCAAGTCAGATTTCTGGCATCCCCTGCAACACAAATGTAATTTTTTGGTGAGATATTCTGAATAGGAACACGTCTAAATTGATGCAGGCCCAGCAGATTTCCTCATTAGTGCTCTGCAGGTGTACAGCTGATTGATAATTATAAAACCACTCGCATTAGATTTGTTTTCCCATAGGGGCACAGAGAAACACACAGTGATTTCTTCAGAATAACAAAAGGTAGGAATCTGCAACAAAGATTGTAATAATCCCTGCAATGTACAAAGATCACCTAGAGGGGAATGTTTTTTTCTCAACAAAAGTGGTGTTACGCTTTAAATTAACTAAAAAATACTCCTAAGCAGACTGATCAGGTGGTAGACGGTGTTTGTGGCGGCAGTTGCCGCTGTGTACTTAATGCCATTGCAAAGACAGATATTACATGGCAAATTTAGCAGTGACATCAGTGCCGGGACAAGGTCATCCAGCGCCCAGAGCAAGGATGTCAAACTGCGCCCCCCCTTCCCTTAGGATTAGGGTCAAGGCGCCCCCCCCCCCCCCCCCCCCATCCCTACAATAAACCATTGGGCTCAGGGCAACCACTGTGTCTAAAACGAAAATATTTGATTGGAATTACATTTTGATGAAAGTAGTACAGTATCTTCCAATGAAGTCATATAGATAAAGAGAAAGCTGTATCATTTATGAAACTTAGACTGGGAGGGAATATTGGCATTGATGAGCACAGAACAGAAATGGGAAATTTTCAAAAAGACTTTATGCAAACTCACTGCAAAGTATATTCCCATGGGTAATAAGTTTAAAAGGCTAAAAATACAGCCATGGAGCAGAGGGGGGGGGGGGGGGGGATGTATTTCTGCTATTTACGGGGCACTTTCCGGGAGTGGCCCCAAGCCGAGCTATGCTCTGGCTTGGGAGAAGGACTTATCTCGGGTTTGGGAATCGAAAAAGTGGTACTCAGCTCTGCAACAGGCATACAAGGGGATTTTGAATGTTACCTTAATAGAAGCAAGTCTGAAATTCAAGATGGTACCTTGTTCCCGAAAGGCTACACCGCTGTTTTCCCTCGTCCTCGCCACTCTGCTTCAGGGGTTGCACTCATAAGGGCACCTTCCTGTACACATGGTGGGAGTGTCCGAAACTACGGGGATTCTGGAACAAGGTCTTTCATCTGATCTGCAAGGTTACTGGTATATCCGTACCTCAAACCCCTCCGATAGCCCTCTTAAACTTTGCTCCGAACAACGCCACCAAGGGTCAAAAAAGGTTGATCCATTTAAAGCTTCTGGGGGCGAAATTGACTATAGCTAAAGCATGGAAGAGCCCTACGATCTCATTCACCTTATTTAAAAGAAAAGTCTCCTGGATCATGACCCAAGAAAAACTATCTAGTAGTCTCCTGAATACGTACCAAAAATTTTAGACTATTTGGGAACCCTGGGCTGCCTATACTCACACCTCGCTTATCTATTGAGGGGTCTATCTCACACTATTAGTGGATCTTGGGACCTCCGGGGCCTATATGTATCCCACCCCTACTCTTCTCCCCCCTCTCTTTTTTTCTTCTCGTCCGTTATCCCGTTTGTCTTCTCTTACCCTCTGGTCTCTATGCCCTTTCTCCACCCCTGTTGGATTCTAGTTGATCCTGCTCTCCTATGGTCTCCTTTCTACAAGGACCTTTTTTCTGAAAATACTACTTATGCTTCTCATCGGAGCACAGATGTTACTGCCCTCCTGATTTATGCTTCTCCCCAGAGACCTTAGCAAATTACCTAAGCGGTCCTGACTCTCATCCGAACCGGCTTCACTATTTTGCATTCTGAACTCCCTCAGTCTTCTGCTGATCACATATGGTGCTTTTCCACTGCATGGAACCGAACGGTTCGGCTCGCTTTTGTGCTTTTCCACTGCTGGTACCGCATGGTATGGTGTAGGAACGGTTCGGTACGACGGTGCTTTTCCACTGCATGGAACCGAATGGTACGGCTCTCAAAAACAGTACCACCTCAATTGTGGTTCCAAGAGGTACCATACCGGTACCATATCCTACAATCCTTTGCATGCAGTCACTACTAGCCACTGATTGGTCAGAGAATCGTTGTTATCCCACCCCCTAACTTTAGTACTACTTTAGTGGAAAAGCAAACCATACCGTACCGCACCGAACCGTACCGCACCGAACCGTTCCAACACCGTACAATGCGGTACCAGCAGTGGAAAAGCAAACCGGCCAAGCAGGGCCGAGTAGAGCCGAGCCAGTACTTGCAGTGGAAAAGTGCCTTTATTCGGGTGGGGTCTTTCCTGGCTCTCCGGGCGACAGATTGTGATCCCATTGGGGTTGCCTGGGGGTCAGGGGGGTCCCCCTCGACTGCATGATGTTCTACTTTTACTCACGTTGCTCTTCCTCCATAGGAGCCTCTTTACCTGCATTGTTGTTTATGGCTGACATTTTTCACTCCACAGGTCATAACTTGTATGGTGAAGCTTTCTGTAAGTTACCTACCAATTTATATGGCTAAATGCTGTTTTCTGTTGATGGATTTTGTTTTGTTAAAACTTAATAAAAATCTTTGAAAGTAAAAGGCTAAAAATACAGTAAAACCTATGTCGCTGACGGCCAAAGTTAAAAAAGCTATAGATAAAAAGAAAAGAGCTTTTAAAAAATATAAAAATAAAGGAACACTATCATTGTTTAATTGTTACAAAGAATATAACAGAATATGTAAAAAGGAAATCAAGGACGCAAAAATGTAAAATGAACGACAGATTGAAAAAGATAGTAGGACAAACCCCAAAAAATTCTTCAAATATATTAACAGTAAAAAGGTTTTGTCTGAGCATGTAGGCCCTTTACAAAATAATCAGGAGTGGGTGACTGGGGACAAAGAGAAGGCAAATTTATTAAATACTTTCTTCAGCTCTGTGTATACAAAGGAGCATGGGGTAGCTCATGACCATAATGAGGACGGTATTGACACAGTTCCAAATAATCCACAATGGCTCAAAAGTTATATGGTCCAGAAATATTTAGACAGAAAAAGGGTGGATAAAGCGCCTGGACCAGATGGCATCCACCCACGCATCCTAAAAGAACTGAGCGCTGTAATTTCTAAGCCTTTGTTTCCTATTTTCAGGGACTCGTTAAGGACTGGAATAGTACCACTAGATTGGCGTAGGGCCAATGTGGTGCCTATATTTAAAAAGGGATCAAAGTCTTTGCCAAGTAACTATAGACCTGTTAGTTTAACTTCTATAGTTGGGAAGATATTGGAGAGTTTAATAAAAGACCACATAGACGAGTTCTTGCTGGAAAAAAATATTTTAAGTAACAGACAGCATGGATTCATGAGAGACAGAAGTTGTCAAGCAAACCTGATTTTTTTTTATGAGGTCGTAAGAAAAACCTTGGGCAGAGGGGTAGCTGTGGTATACTTGGACAGAGGGGTGGCTGTGGAAGTGGTATACTTGGACAGAGGGGTGGCTGTGGACGTGGTATACTTGGACAGAGGGGTGGCTGTGGACGTGGTATACTTGGACAGAGGGGTGGCTGTGGAAGTGGTATACTTGGACAGAGGGGTGGCTGTGGATGTGGTATACTTGGACAGAGGGGTGGCTGTGGACGTGGTATACTTGGACAGAGGGGTGGCTGTGGACGTGGTATACTTGGACAGAGGGGTGGCTGTGGACGTGGTATACTTGGACAGAGGGGTGGCTGTGGAAGTGGTATACTTGGACAGAGGGGTGGCTGTGGATGTGGTATACTTGGACAGAGGGGTGGCTGTGGATGTGGTATACTTGGACAGAGGGGTGGCTGTGGATTTGGTATACTTGGACAGAGGGGTGGCTGTGGAAGTGGTATACTTGGACAGAGGGGTGGCTGTGGATGTGGTATACTTGGACAGAGGGGTGGCTGTGGAAGTGGTATACTTGGACAGAGGGGTGGCTGTGGATTTGGTATACTTTGACAGAGGGGTGGCTGTGGATGTGGTATACTTGGACAGAGGGGTGGCTGTGGATTTGGTATACTTGGACAGAGGGGTGGCTGTGGACGTGGTATACTTGAACAGAGGGGTGGCTGTGGACGTGGTATACTTGGACAGAGGGGTGGCTGTGGATTTGGTATACTTTGACAGAGGGGTGGCTGTGGATGTGGTATACTTGGACAGAGGGGTGGCTGTGGATGTGGTATACTTGGACAGAGGGGTGGCTGTGGATGTGGTATACTTGGACAGAGGGGTGGCTGTGGACGTTGTATACTTGGACAGAGGGGTGGCTGTGGACGTGGTATACTTGGACAGAGGGGTGGCTGTGGACGTGATATACTTGGACAGAGGGGTGGCTGTGGATGTGGTATACTTGGACAGAGGGGTGGCTGTGGATTTGGTATACTTTGACAGAGGGGTGGCTGTGGAAGTGGTATACTTGGACAGAGGGGTGGCTGTGGATGTGGTATACTTGGACAGAGGGGTGGCTGTGGATTTGGTATACTTGGACAGAGGGGTGGCTGTGGATGTGGTATACTTGGACAGAGGGGTGGCTGTGGATGTGGTATACTTGGACAGAGGGGTGGCTGTGGACGTGGTATACTTGGACAGAGGGGTGGCTGTGGATGGGGTATACTTGGAGAGAGGGGTGGCTGTGGACGTGGTATACTTGGACAGAGGGGTGGCTGTGGATGGGGTATACTTGGACAGAGGGGTGGCTGTGGATTTGGTATACTTGGACAGAGGGGTGGCTGTGGATGTGGTATACTTGGATTTTGCAAGAGCATTTGACACAGTTCCCCACACACGGCTAATGTGTAAGGTAAAGTCTACAGGCCTGGAAAGATCAGTTTGTAATTGGATAGAAAATTGGCTAAAAGATAGAATTCAGAGAGTGGTGGTTAATGATTCTTACTCTGAATGGTCTAAGGTTATCAGTGGTGTACCCCAAGGTTCAGTGTTGGGACCCTTACTTTTTAATACCTTTATAAATGATATCGGGTCTGGGATTAAAAGTAGCATTTCAGTCTTTGCAGATGACACCAAGCTTTGCAGTGGAATAACTTCTTTACAGGATGTCTTCAATTTACAAGCTGACCCTTAATGCACGGTTTCATTGGGCGACTATGTGGCAAATGAGGTTTAATGTTGATAAATGTAAAGTTGTGCACTTGGGGGTAAGAATATGCATGCATCATACATACTAGGTGGAGTAGAACTGGGGGAATCCATATTGGAGAAGGATCTGGGTGTTCTGGTAGATCATAAGCTTAATAATAGCATGCAATGCCAAGCTGCTGTTTCCAAAGCAAGCAAAGTCCTTTGTTGTATTACAGAGGCATGGACTCCAGAGAGAGAGATATCATTTTGCCCCTGTACAAATCATTAGTAAGACCTCATCTGGAATATGCAGTTCAGTTTTGGGCTCCAGTTCTTAAAAAGGATATCGAGGAACTGGAGAAAGTGCAGAGAAGGGCAACCAAACTGATAAGAGGCATGGAGGAGCTCAGCTATGAGGAAAGATTAGAGGAACTGAATTCATTCTCTCTTGAGAAGAGGAGATTAAGGGGGGATATGATCACCATGTATAATACATAAGGGGTCCATATAGTGAACTTGGTGTTGAGTTGTTCACTTTAAGGTCATCACAGAGGACAAGGCGGCACTCTTTACGTCTAGAGGAAAACAGATTTAGTCTCCAAATACGGAAAGGTTTCTTCACCGCAAGAGCTGTAAAAATGTGGAATAGACTCCCTCCAGAGGTGGTTCTGGCCAGCTCACTAGATTGCTTTAAAAAAGGTCTGGATTCTTTCCTGGGTGTACTTAATATACAGTAAGTGGGTACTAAAAATTTTTTTAGGTAAAGTTGATCCAGGGAATATCTGATTGCCTCCTGGGGGATCAGGAAGGAATTTATTTCCCCTACTGTAGCAAATTGGATCATGCTTTGCTGGGTTTTTTTTGCCTTCCTCTGGATCAACTGCGGGTATAGGATTGTGTATATGGGATTATATGGTTGGGTTTTCAATACTGTTTTTTTTTTTTGTTGGTTGAACCGGATGGACTTGTGTCTTTTTTCAACCTGACTAACTATGTAACAATGTAACTCTCTGATAAAGTTTATTAAGCTGCAAGGTATCCGGAAATGAGGGTTCAATTGTACTTGGTTGGCCTTTGTACTTGTGTACACAAGTCTATATAAAAGAATCGGAGCGGCCGCCACGGACTTCATAACATTGAAGTCTATGGCGGTCGCCTCCTGGTCGCCCCAAAGAAGCTCCGGACCCTTTTTCTAAGTCGGAGCGACTTGTGTCGCTCCTATTAGAACGGGTCCGCAGCTTCCCTATGGAAGGCGACCTGTGAGGCGACCAGGTCGCCTCACAGGTCGCCTTAGTGTGAACGGGGGCTAAAAGTTCCTGATTATCAGTGTTATTTTCGTCCACTAAAATATTTTCGTTGACTAAAATAATACTATTTTAGTGCCAGTTCACATTGAGGGATGCGGGAATCCTGCGAATCCACTGCGGGTTCCCGCATCGCACCCGACTCACAGGCAGGTCACACTGCTGGGAGTGTCAATACAAAGTTAACGACACCCCCAGATCAGTTTCACATATCGCAGTGCGAACTGTCAATTCCGATAGGAATCGGATCGCATAGGTGTGAACACCCATGCGATCCAATTCTGGTGCGGACCAAAAAAAGGGTCCTGTGCAACTTTGGTCCGATTGCGATAAAAATTCAGCCATACAACCTCTATGGCTGAACTCGCATCGCACAGACATCACATGTGATTTGCAGAGCAGTGCGCTCCGAATCACACACGACATTGCTGAAGTGTGAACCGGCACTTAGTCGACTAAAATAGGACTAAGACTCGATTCACACTAGTGCGACTTGTCAGGCGACTTGTCAGCCTGACAAGTCGCGCTCCCTCGGCGGTCCATTGACTGCTACAGGACCGTTCTAATAGGAGCGACACAAGTCGCTCCGACTTAGATAAAGGGTCCTGTACTACTTCGGGGCGACCTCGGAGCGACTTGCATTGACTTCCATTATGTGAAGTCCATGCAAGTCGCTCCGAAGTCGTGGTGCATGAGAATGCACAAGTCGCCCCCGAAGAAGTACAGAGTCGTGCCGCCCCAGTGTGAACCGACTCTAAAACTAAAACAACTTACTTTCTGTTTTGTAAATTCCTCAGTAACCTTCAATAACGCAAACTGTTAAAAAAAAAAAAAAACAATTTAGATGACTAAAATACAACTAAAACTAAAATAGCATTTTAGTCAAAGGCTATGATGAAAACTAAATTAAATTTATTTCACAATGGCTAAATCTGTGTTTGTAGTGCAGTACTTAATACAATAAATAATAAACATGTTATTTGATTTTTACTCCAGGACTCGGAGTATATAATGTTTGGCAGTTTTAACTAAATAATACATTCAAATTTAACTAAATCGATTCGATTTTAGTCAACTAAAATGTAATGGAGATTTTAATTGAATAAAATAAGACTAAAACTAAAACCACTCAGAGGACTAAAATTAACCACTTGCCGTCTGCTCACGTTGAGCCTACTGCGGCAAAGTGGTTCGTTATCGTCTGACGACGTAGACCTACGTCGTCAGACACTCCCCTTTCTCGGCGGCACGCGCACGGCGCCGGATCCTCGCTCCCGTTGTATTCAGTCACAGCGGGAGTCGGGCCAGGGGAGGAGAGGCGGCGATCGCCGCTGCTCTTCCCCGATCGTCGGGGAATCGAGTGTGGAGATCCGCCTGCCTGTGTAAACACAAGCGGGCGGATCTCTGAAGTGACAGGCAGGGTCAGATTGCAGGGTTCAGCATAGTTGAACCCTCAATCTGTCCCTGTGTCACACAGTCACCTCCCCCCCCCCACACGTCAGTAAGCACCAGGCATACATTAACCCCTCCCTCTCCAATAAAATTAACCCCTTCCCTGCCAGTGTCATTTTTACAGTAACAGTGCATATATATAGCACTGATTACTGTAGAAATGTCACTGGTACCCCCAAAAGTGTCAAAAATGTCAGTCAAGGGTCCGATCTGTCCGCCGCAATGTCGCAGTCCCGCAAAAAAAAAAATCGCAGCTCGCCGTCATTACGCGTTAAAAAAAAAAACACCAAAAATGACCAAAAATTCCCTTAGTTAGTAAACGCAATAACTTTTGCGCAAACCAATCAAAATACGCTTATTGTGATTTTTTTTACCAAACATAGGTAGCATAAAACAAATTGGCCAAAAATTTAAAAAAAAATTGATTTTTAAATTTTTTTGAGGGGGGGAATTTCATATAAAAAAATGTGAAAAATATTGTTATTTTTTCAAAATAAACGCTCTTTTTTTGTTTATAGCGCAAAAAGTAAAAATCGCACAGGTGATCAAATATCACCAAAAGAAAGCTCTGTTTGTGGGGAAAAAAGGACGTAAATTTCGTTTGGGTACAGCGTCGTACGACCGCGCAATTGTCCGTTAAAATCACACAGTGCCGAATCGCAAAAAGTGGCCCAGACGTAAGACAGCAAAATCCTCCGGTGGTAAAGTGGTTAAATGGCATTTTAGTCAAAAGACTATGACTAAAACTAAATTGAATTTTTATCACAATGGCTAAATCTGTGTCTGTAGTGCATGTTCAAACCTTAATAAATAATAAACATGTTATTAGAATGCCTCTTTAGTCAAAAGTCTATAACGAAGGCACCTTTCACACTTGTGCGATTTGTCCTGCGATCTGGGACTGCAAAATCGCATGACAAGTAGTTCTCCATGATTTCCAATGAGTACTGACATATCTGTGCGACTTCAAGATGCAACGACTTCAAAGTAGTCCCTGCACTGGCCGATTTTAATGCGCTTTGAGGCCCAAAGACATAGGCATTGCCTCAAGTACAGTCAAAGTCACGTCATAACCGCGGCAACAAAATCTCTTTAAAATCGCGGCAACAAAATCATGGTAAAATCGTGTGACTTTTAAGTGGCACAAGTGTGAAAGGGGCCTAAAACGAAATCGAAATTTGATGTCAAAATTACCACTGCTGGTTATATACTTGTGATTCACCCTGATATGTTA
Source organism: Pelophylax lessonae (assembly GCF_965119305.1). Classification (NCBI taxonomy): domain Eukaryota; kingdom Metazoa; phylum Chordata; class Amphibia; order Anura; family Ranidae; genus Pelophylax; species Pelophylax lessonae. The sequence continues at coordinate 225,486,213 of NC_138778.1, read as the reverse complement.
GCATTGTCCAAACACACACATACACATACCGCCTACACACATCCTGTCCTACCCCGGGGTAACCTTCCAGGAAAAGAACTCAAAGAACTCAATGATTCAAGTGTACCTGTCTATTCCATATACTGTACACAAATCACGTAATCACAGATGGATTGAGTCGACAATCTTCCCGTAGGGGCAAGAAGGGGTCAGAGGAGAACACTTATATAGGGGGATGAAGGGGTCAGAGGAGGACACTTATGTAGGGGGATGAAGGGGGCAGAGGAGAACACTTATGTAGGGGGATGAAGGGGGCAGAGGAGGACACATGTAGGGGGATGAAGGGGGCAGAGGAGGACACTTATATAGGGAGATGAAGGGGGCAGAGGAGGACACATGTAGGGGGATGAAGGGGGCAGAGGAGGACACTTACGTAGGAGGATGAAGGGGGCAGAGAAGGACACTTATGTAGGGGGATGAAGGGGGCAGAGGAGGACACTTATGTAGGGGGATGAAGGGGTCAGAGGAGGACACTTATGTAGGGGGGTGAAGGGGGCAGAGGAGGACACTTATGTAGGGGGATGAAGGGGGCAGAGGAGGACACTTACGTAGGAGGATGAAGGGGGCAGAGGAGAACACTTACGTAAGAGGATGAAGGGGGCAGAGGAGGACACTTATGTAGGGGGATGAAGGGGGCAGAGGAGGACACTTATGTAGGGGGATGAAGGGGTCAGAGGAGGACACTTATGTAGGGGGGTGAAGGGGGCAGAGGAGGACACTTATGTAGGGGGATGAAGGGGGCAGAGGAGGACACTTACGTAGGAGGATGAAGGGGGCAGAGGAGGACACTTACGTAGGAGGATGAAGGGGGCAGAGGAGGACACATGTAGGGGGATGAAGGGGGCAGAGGAGGACACATGTAGGGGGATGAAGGGGGCAGAGGAGGACACTTATGTAGGGGGATGAAGGGGGCAGAGGAGGACACATGTAGGGGGATGAAGGGGGCAGAGGAGGACACTTACGTAGGAGGATGAAGGGGGCAGAGGAGGACACATGTAGGGGGATGAAGGGGGCAGAGGAGGACACATGTAGGGGGATGAAGGGGGCAGAGGAGGACACTTATGTAGGGGGATGAAGGGGGCAGAGGAGGACACATGTAGGGGGATGAAGGGGGCAGAGGAGGACACTTATGTAGGGGCATGAAGGGGGCAGAGGAGGACACTTATGTAGGGGGATGAAGGGGGCAGAGGAGGACACTTATGTAGGGGGATGAAGGAGTCAGAGGAGGACACTTATGTAGAGGGATGAAGGGGGCAGAGCAGGGCACTTTCACAGGGGCGGTTGTTGCGCCGCTGGTAAAAGCATGTTTTGTTATTTTGAAATTCCAACACTCCTGGCACAAAGATTATTCACATTTGTAGACTGTGATGTGCGATTACTTGCGTTTACATGCGGCTGCGTTTAGCTGCGGTAGTAATTTCTTGCCTTTTGTATAGCAACCTTTTACTTATTTTTTTTCTTTATTTTAATTCTTTAATTAACTGCGTTTATATACAGATAGCTGCGGATACATCGCTCCTGGACGCTGTCAACTTTATTTTTCCTAAATGTGCAAAACCGTATGTTATGAAAACGTTGCTAAACGCAGTGTGTGAATGCGGCCATAGGGATGCATTGTCTGCATTTAGCTGCGGTAAAGTAAAGTTCCTCTTTCTGCAGCTAAAAGTTGAAATCTAACCATTCGTGTGAAAGGGGCCTTAGTCACAATTCTGCATAGAAACCAATCAGCTTCCAGGTTTTATTGCCAAAACATAATTGAACAAGCTGAGGTTAGAAGCCGATTTGGTTTCTATGTAGAAACGTTACACATTTTGCACTCTCTAGCTTTAGTAAATGAACCCCTTAGGCCCCTTTAACACTGACCGCTCCGTCAGCGGACTCCGTTTTTCTCAGCGGGGGATTGATCCGCCGATCCGCTGCTGAGCAGGCGGATGGCAGCTCTATCTCTGCTCTGTGTGGGGAGACAGAGCTGTCAGGTCCCCGCTGTCCTCTATGAGGGAATCGGATGAGAACGGACCGCCTGTCCGCTCTCATCCAATCCGATCCGCCAGTCGGAGGGAAAATTGGGTTTCCATCCGTCTGGATTTGACGGACTGGATCAGATCGGAAGTCAGCGGACATGTCTCCGCTGACATCCGATGCCCCATAGAGATGAATGGGGCATCTGTTCAGATCCGCCTGAAAAACAGACAGGCAAATCTTAACGGTCCGCCTGTGTGAAAGGGGCCTTAGTGTCCGACCGTCTGCCACAATATCGCAATCCCGCTATAAGTCCCTGATCACCGCCATTACTAGTAAAATAAATAAATAAAAATATCCCATAGTTTGTAGACACTAAAATTTTTGCCCAAACCAATCAATATACGCTTATTGGGATTTTTTTTTATACCAAAAATAAGTAGCAGAATACAAATTGGTCTAAATTGATGACAAAATTTTTTTTTTTTATTTGGATGTGTTTTATAGCAGAAAGTAACAAATATTGTTTGTTTTTTTTTTTTTTCAAAATTGTCGGCCTTTTTTTGCTTATAACGCAAAAAAATAAAAAACCTGCAGAGGCGATCAAATACCCCCAAAATAAAGCTCTATTTGTGGGGAAAAACTGACATACTGGGTACAGCGCCACACGACCGTGTGATTGTCAGTTAGGCTCCTTTCACACTATCCGTTCGTTGGACGGATTCCGTTTTTCTCTGCGGGGGATCGAGCCGCCGATTCCCCGCTGAGCAGGAGGATGACAGCTGTGTCTCCGCGCTGTGTGCGGAGACACAGCTGTCAGTTCCCCATCCATCTCTATGGGGGAAATTGGATAGGAATGGACCTTTGGTCCGTTCTCATCCGATCCCATCCAATCCGATCCGCTGGACGGATGGAAAATAGGGTTTCCATCTGTCCAGATTTGACGGATCGGATCGGGTGTCAGCGGACGTGTCTCCGCTGACATCCGATCCCCCATAGAGATGCATGGGGGGACCGTTCAGATCCGCCAAAAAAACGGACCGGGGGATCTGGACGGTCCGCCTGTGTGAAAGGGGCCTTAAAGTAACGCAGTGCCATTTTGCAAAAAAAAAAAAATGGTATGGTCATGAAGGAGGGCAAATCTTTTTTGGGGATAAGCAGTGGATCATTTCCCTTTGAGATCCACTTAAACAATGACCACCAGGTGTCACTGCACCAGGTGAAATTGGGAAAATTTTGCAGATATACATGGAGTCCCCCCTTTTTAAAAATTTTGCTCCTACGGTAATCTACTGCTGTTAGGTGTGAAAAAGTGTCTGGGGCACCACCTTGTGGCGACTGTGGCGGAGTAGCTGATCAAGTTAAAGGTTACGTTCACTTTTGGAAATACTGTAAAATAAAAATATGTAGCACCTTCCTATGTAGGCGCTACAAATATAAGAAAAGTGTATTTATTTATTTTTTCTTAGGAGCTGGCAGAGAATTGCACCTGTAATCAGCAGATTGTGGGTGCAATGTCAGGCTCCTCTAGACTCTAAAGCCTTGTACACACGCACTGATTGTTGGCCGACCGATCGGCCGTCTTTTGTCCAGTGTTGTTGTGTTGGTTGAAATGTGCTCTAGACTTGCACTGGACTTTTGTTGGCCGACAGAAACCAACTTCAGAAGTGATGTCATGTTCTGGTTTACTTTACGTGTTTTTTTCTTCTCTGAGCATGCCCAGTCTTGCTCATCTGATTTTTGTCTGCCGAAATCTGTACTGACTGAGGAACAATCGGCCGTTCTGTTGTTGGCCAACAAACATTTTATAGCATGCACATCAGATTTTTTTTGGCCGAAAATTCGCAGTTGGTTGTCGGAAGCATCATACTAACAAGCCGACAATCGGCCGATCGGACGTTGGACGAAAATTTACGGCCGACAATCATTGCGTGTGTATGGGCCTTAAGTACAGCTTTCTGACAATATGTCTCATACGGACAGACAGTTACTGAAGTCCAGGAAGAATCAATGAACTACGAGGGCGCTCACTAGCACCCTCACAGTTCATTGAGAACTACAAGCCATCTGCCCCAGTGGAAATGGGACTTGTCGTTCATATAATCACAGAACCCTGTGAATGAATGTGACGGCTGTGTGGGCGGAGCCCCGGACAGCCACACTGTTTTTAAATTGTGACAGCTGGTGTGGGGAAAGGATCCCCCGCTTGCTGCCACAGTGGAAGATTGGGGTGTGCGAGGGCTGCTGATTTAGTAACATGTTATATATTACAGCCTGAATAACGGATGTAACATGTTACTAATGGTGAACTTATCCTTAAGTCCTGGTTCACACTTCTGCGATGCGGGAGTGCTGTGAATATACAGCGTGTTCCCGCATCGCATCCGCACCACTGGCAGTTCACACTGCCATATGCGATACGCTGGGGGTGTCAATTAAAAGTTAACGACACCCCCAGATCAGATGGCATATCGCAGTGCGATCTGCAAGTGCACACAGAATCGGATCGCACTAGTGTGAACCACCATGCGATCCGATTCTGCTGCGGATAAAAAAAAAGGGTAATGTGCGTGTTTAGTGCGATTGCGGTGCAAATTCAGCCATACAAACTGTATGGCTGAAATTTGCACCGCACAGAGATGGCATGTCATTTAGGAGCAGTGCGCTCCGAATTACATGCGATCTCTGTGATCGCACTAATGTGAACCTGCACTTAAAGCATTAGCCCAAAGCCAAACATTTTATATATTGCAGCTTACCAATCATTAAATGTGGTGACTGCATTCGTTTTCTTTTGGGTTTTTTTCACCTGGTGAACCGTCTGTTGTTTTTTAACAGAACAAGCTCTCCTGCTAATGTAGCCGATTGAGACAAACCATTTACCACTGACAGGGGGTGCATATACAATTGTTTTATTATTTGTAAAACCTTTATCCCAAAAAATGAAAATCTGTTGCTGTGACTGCTTATGTAACTACAGTGTGACCCAGAGTTTGGCTTCACTTTGTTAGTGTATCTAAATCTGCTAATACATCCAACACCCCCCCCCCCTCCCCAGACTGATGATGCTGCTGTCCAATGGTACCCTCTTTGGTTCTTCATTCAGAGTGGGGGCGCTCTCATACAGGAGGTGCGTTACTGGCCTGGCTGGATGATCAGGTAAAAAAAAAGGAAGCCTCAAAAAGAAAACAAATGCAGCTGTCACATCTATGAATTAGTAAGCTGTAACATGTTATTATTACAGGTACTTATGTATAGTAACCTACCAGCATGTTTTTGGAGTGTGGGAGGAAACCAGAGTACCAGGAGGAAATCCACGCAGGCACAGAGAGAACATACAAATTCCAGGCAGGTAGTGTCATGGTTGGGATTCAAACTGACAACCCCAGTGGTGCTAGGTGGAAGTGCTCACCACTATAATAAATATTTGCTTCTGAGTTTATGTAACTGGACCAGATAAGGCTGAAAAAAGGTAAGTATATACGGCTTTCTTACACAGAGCACACACTGCCAAAACTTCCAATACCTGGTCACATGATCATGGTATCACTGTACTTGATTGGCCAGCAAACTCGCCTGACCCAAACCCCATAGAGAATCTGTGGGGTATTGTCAAGAGGAAGATGAGAGACACCAGACCCAACAATGCAGACGAGCTGAAGGCCGCTATCAAAGCAACCTGGACTTCCATAACACCTCAGCAGTGCCACAGGCTGATCGCCTCCATGCCGCCTCCATGCCACACCGCATTGATGAAGAAATTCATGCAAAAGGAGCCCCGACCAAGTATTGAGTGCATCCTATACTGTACATGGACAGACTTTTCACTAAGACAACATTTCTCTATTAAAAATCCTTTTTTTATTGGTCTTATGTGATATTCAAATTTTCTGAGATACTGAATGTTGGGGTGTCACTCGCTGTAATCCATAATCCTCAAAATTAAAAGAAAGAAATGCTTGAAATATATCATTCTGTATGTAACACATCTATAGAAAATATGAGTTTCACTTTTTGAATTGAATTGCTGAAATAAATGAACTTTTTGATGATTTTCTAATGTTATGAGATGCTCCTGTATGTAGTTAGTTTATCTAGCGTTAGGCTTTTGTCACTCAGTCAGGTTGTTAGTTCGGTATTCTCTCACTGGGTTTTCAACACACTTGTATCGTCACGTTTGCTGTGTATTCTCTGTCGGTGTTTGGATGGATTTTGTTTCACTGTAAATAAATGCCACATAAGGTCCCTTTCACACTTGTGGGACTTGTCCTGCGATTTGGGACTTCAAAGTCGCATGACAAGTCATACTCCATGATTTCCAATGAGTACCGTTCATATCTGTATGACTTTGCAATGACTTCAAAGTAGTCCCTGTGCTACTTTGGGACGATTTGAATGCGTTTTGAGGTCCAAAGACATAGGCACTGCTTCATGTCTAGTCAAAATCACAGTAAACTCATCGTAAAATCGCGGCAAAATTGCGGTAACATTTTTAGGTCCCATGAGTGTGAAAGGGGCCTAAAGCATACAAAGGCTGATCCCAGTTTTCTGAGTGTAGCTTCGCAGATTTGGCCATCCCTGCTACTGATTCCTGACAGTCCGTTCACATCACTGCGACCTTGTGCGATTTTGGAGAAAGTTCCTGAGCTCCTTCCGATTGCCATTCCAGCACGATTTTGAACCCATAGGATACGCAAACCATTACCAAAGTAGCATCAAAGTTGCAATACATAATGACACTGAAATTTGATTTGATCAGAGCAGTGTTAACCTTGCCTTATAGTGGTTGTAAAGCCTTAAAGGAGTTGTAAAGTCAAGATAAAGAAAGATAAAAAAAAATCTTGTGTAGCAGCCTCCCCAACAACCCTAATACTTACCTGAGCCCCAACTCTGTCCAGCAATGTCCAAGAGTCCCTCGGCCGTCCGGGACTCTCCCTTCTGATTTGCTGAGACACAGCCGTGGCACCATTGTCTCCTGCGGCTGTCAAAGTCAGTTAGCCAATCACAAGAGAGAGGGGGTGGGGCGGAATAGCAGCTCCGTGTCGGAAAAGACACAGGAAGCTGCAGCTCGGCTCGGGTGCCCGCATAGCAAGCTGCTAGCTGTGGGGGAACTCGACAGGAGAGAGGGGCTAGGAGCAGCAACGAGGGACCCAAGAAGAGGAGAATCGAGGCTACTCTGTGCAAAACCAACAGCACAGAGCAGGTAAGTATAACATGTTTATTTAAAAAATATATATATATGAGGCTCGCTCCCGCTGTATTCAGTCACAGCGGGAGTTGGGCCAGGGGAGGAGCAGCGGTGATCGCCGCCGCTCTTCCCCGATCGTCGGGGAATCAAGTGTGGAGATCCGCCCGCTTGTGTAAACAGAGCGGGCGGATCTCCTAAGTGACAGGCAGGGTCAGATTGCAGGGTTCAGCATAGTTGAACCTGTGATCTGTCCCTGTGTCACTCAGTCACCTCCCCCCATACATGTCAGTGAGCACCAGGCATACATTAACCCCTCCCTCTCCAATAAAATTAACCCCTTCCCTGCCAGTGTAATTTTTACAGTAAGAGTGCATATTTATAGCACTGATTACTGTAGTAATGTCACTGTTACCCCCAAAAGTGTCAAAAATGTCAGTCAAGGGTCCGATCTGTCCGCCGCAATGTCGCAGTCCCGCAAAAAAAAAAAATCGCAGATCGTCGCCATTACTCGTTGAAAAAAAAACCCACCAAAAATGACAGAAATCTTTCCCTTAGTTAGTAAACGCAATAACTTTTGCGCAAACCAATCAAAATACGCTTATTGCGATTTTTTTTTACAAAAAATATGTAGCAGAAAACAAATTGGCCAAAAATGATAAAAAAATTTGATTTTTACATTTTTTGGGGGGGAATTTCATATAAAAAAATTTGAAAAATATTGTTATTTTTTCAAAATTGTCGCTCTTTTTTTGTTTATAGCGCAAAAAGTAAAAATCGCACAGGTGATCAAATACCACCAAAATAAAGCTCTGTTTGTGGGAAAAAAAGGACATAAATTTTGTTTGGGTATGGCGTTGTATGACTGCGCAATTGTCAGTTAAAGTCGCACAGTGCCGAATCGCAAAAAGTGGCCTGGACGTAAGACAGCAAAATCCTCCGGTGGTAAAGTGGTTAAAAATGGCTCTGCCCCCCCCCCCCCACTCCAACTTTTTCTTAACTGAGCCCGAGTTGATCCAGCGATGTGCACACCATTGGCTCCCACTGCTGTCCATCAAATCCTGTGACATGGGAGCGGAGCTGAGTCCTGCTGTCTGTGTCAATGGATGCAGCAAAGGGACTCAGGAGCGAGCCTGCACGGGTGCCCTAATGGCAAGCTGCTTTCTGTGGAGGCACCCAATGAAGAGGAGAAGCCTGGAGCGCTGGCGGGGAACCCCAGAAGAAAAGGATCGGGGCTGATCTGTGCAAAACCATTGCAAAGAGCAGGTAAGTCTAGGCATGGTATTTTAATACAAAAAAAAAAAAAAGGTTTACAATGACTTAAATCTGGTTACCTAATCCTCATTTCACAGGGAAACGACTCCCACTGCAAGTTTGAGTTCAACTTTCATCTAGCGTGTGGCAAAGTAGATTTCAGGTAATTTCAGCTGACCTAAAAATGTGTTTTCTACCTGAATACAGCTTTTGTTTTTCAAATTACGAAAAATTTTTGAAAAACAATTTAGAACTCTCCAGTTGTTTTACCCAAATCCCCCTGACAAACACGGGACACGGTGAACTATTTACAATAACAGAACACGATGCTGGCGTCATTCGTCCTCAAAACGCTTTCTCTGAATTCTTAAGTCAAAGCTCACTTCCTCCTCACTTGTGTCATTCACAAAAAAAAGTGTGATGTGAAGACGGAGATTCGGCCGCAGTCACAATAAGTTTATTCAGTACCTAGAAATGTTTGTTTGTATCTTGGCCACAGGAAACCACTGAGCGGTGTGCTCCTCTCTGCCCCGGACTGTGTGTGTGATATTTGGTGACGTCAAAGTTACCCAAAAATTATATTTAGATAGGGGACTTTTTTGGTGCCCTCTTCACATATCAATACTACAAACTACAATAAATAAAAAGGGTTTTTTACTCACCAATAAAAAAAAAATCACACAATAGGAGGACTATCCATAACGTTTCTTATATTAAAACATTCCAATACATCCCAATACTGCCTCATTACCCACTACCAATTAGAATGGAATACTTTCATTATTATTTGCTTTCAATATTTTACATTATTGAAAGTGATTGTAAATCCCTGTGTTTTCTTGAGTTATACTTATCTGCTCTATGCATTGGTTTTGCACAGGGCAATCCTGATCCTCCTCTTCTGGGGTCCCGTGCTCCTCCCTCCCTACCTAGTGCCCACCATAGCAAGCCACTGCCTATGGGGGCACTCGTGCAGAGTTCACTCCCAAGCCCGCTCTGTGTGTCTATATACACACACAGAGTGTGGCTCGGCCCCACCCCCCCTTTCTTCTCACTGGCTATGATTGACAGCAGCGGGAGACAACCCGCGGCACTTTCGGCTCCTCTTTTTGCTTGCTATGGGGTCAGACGTGCGGGCTTGAGTCCGAGATGGGCTTTGCACGTATATTGACACACAAAGCATGGCATGGCTCCGCAGCATTTGATTGACAGCCGCGCGAGCCAATTCCGCTGCTCTCACCAAGTCTTGTGAGGGAGAGAGAGGGCAGCACCACTTCAGTTCACTAATTGAAGTAAATGTATCATAGTAATGCTCAGTGGCGCAGGGGGGCCACCCCCCCTTAGAAAAAGAAAGAAAAAAAAAAGATTAAAAAAATAAAAATAAAGTAAATTTTTAGCCCACTAGGGGCGCTGGACCTAGTGCTGGGTATGGGGGGGGGTGGGGTTTTGCCTCCCACGTGAGGCAGACAGAGGCGCCGATTGATGGCCTTCTGGGGGGTCATCGGGGCGCAGAGCAATGCGCCCGACACTCTCCACTTTCCTGGACTCCTGGCTGTGACTGGTCCAGACTCCAGCCTGGACCAATCACAGGAGGACATCCCGGGACGGTCCTGGGGTCACGTCCTTCCCGCCCGCGCAGTCTGAGTGAGAGTGTGAGGAGTGAGGACGGAGAGCAGCCGCATGTGGAGCACTCCTCCGACCGTACGTACTACTGTGACCATTCTTTCAGTGCGAGTCAACTGTCATTCAGGAATCGGTCGGGCATCGGCAAGAAGCTGCGCGGCGTGAGACCGGCACCGGTGACTGGAGCAGTGGAGTGACCGCGCAGTGTGTTGTCGGCCTGGTCTGGACTCGGAGTGTGTCGGCCTGGAGTGACCGAGTCGGCCCAGACTTACCCGCCTCCTCCCAGACAAATTTCTGGAGTCTGGACTAGACTGGAGCCTCTTCTTCCTGGCTGCTAACAAACAGGTAAGCAAAGCACTATACTCCACAGGAGTTAATATGCACGCACGAAGCAGACAATTCCTTAAAGATTCCCAATCCAGCTGCACATAACTTCACAAGAAACACATTCCCATCTCTGAGAATCTCCATTCTTCTCCTCCTAATCTAATGTCCAGTCTCCATTCCCTTCCCCCCCCCTCCTGTCCTGGACTTCAGCTCTCTGCTCATGATATGAATGGGCTCCTTAATATTAGCACTGGCCAGTTTGGGGCTGGCTGATGTTTTATGGTGGCCATACACAGAGCAATTTTATCTATGATTGTACTGTAAATCGTATTACTGTTAAACATATAATTGGACGGTGGAAAAGATTGTTCGATTGTACCATACATTTAACGATCCTATAGATTTATACTTTGCTATAATTATATTTTTTCCGTCCGGACCATTCAAAATGATTTTTATGAACTCAATTGGTTTTGCTATAAATCAGTGACACAGTATGGGTCTTTTTGGCAATCCATGGATTTAATCACATTGTCTGATCCTGTGAGGAATGATTTATTCAGATTGGTACATGTATGGCCACCATTATGAGCGATATTAATGCAGGATGACCCAAGATTGGCGCTGGGCGAAGTTTCACAGGCTATAGTAACACTGGGCTTTATAAGACTGGCACTGGCATATGTTTTATGGGCGATGGAAGCTGCCTTATGAGCAATAAAAATGCTGGGTGCTAGGAGATTAGCACAACGGCTTATGGGCAATATAAATACTCGGTGATGCAAGACTGGCACTGACTGATGTCTTTTGGAAGATATTAATGTTGTACTAAGAGGAATATTGTCACGCCGAGCGCTCCGGGTCCTGCAGCGTCCCCGGAGCACTCGAGGCGTGCTGCGGGTAGCGGCGCTCCGGTCACCTTCCCCGACCGTGAGCGCCGCTCCCCCGCATCTCCCTTACTGTCTTCCCGCGCGGCGGGACGTTCCCGTCCGCGCTGTACACTCACCTCCCGCTCGGCCCTCGCTCTGGGGAGTGGGAACGCGCGCGCGCCGGTGCTCTGAAATTTAAAGGGCCAGTGCACCACTAATTGGTGCCTGGCCCAATCAGCCAAAACATATAAAAACCCACTTCCCCTTCCTGTCCTTGCCGGATCTTGTTGCCTTTTGTGCCTTGAGAAAGCTTTTGGTGTATCTTTCCCTGCCTGTGTATCTGACCTTCTGCTGTTGCCCCTGACTACGAACCTTGCCGCCTGCCTTGACCTTTTGCTCCGTCTGACCTTGCCTTTGCCTTGTCCTTCTGTACCGCGCCTGAATCAGCTGTCTTTGAGGTTGAGCCGTTACCGGAGGATACAACCTGGTTGCTACCGCCGCAGCAAGTCCATTCCGCCTTGCGGCGGGCTCTGGTGAAAACCGGTAGTAACTTAGAACCGGTCCCCTGGTACGGTCCACGCCAATCCCTCATTGACACAGAGGATCAACCTCCAGTGCAGTCACCTGCCGCTAGTCCGGACCCTGACAGTAGATCCGGCCATGGATCCCGCTGATGTGCCCCTGCCTAGTCTCGCTGACATCTCTACCGTGGTTGCCCAGCAGTCCCAGCAGATTGCTCAGCAAGGTCAACAGTTGGCACAGTTGACCGCCATGCTGCAACAGCTTCTTCCTGCATGGCAGCAGCCGCCTGCTTCTGCTTCTGCTTCCGCTCCACCTCCGCAGCCGGTGGCCGCCACCTCCGCTAGAATCCGTTTGTCTCTCCCGGACAAGTTTGATGGGGATTCTAAGATGTGCCGGGGATTCTTGTCCCAATGTTCCCTGCACCTGGAGATGTTGGCCGACCAGTTTCCTACGGAACGATCTAAGGTAGCCTTCATGGTCAGCTTATTGTCTGGGAAGCCCCTGGCCTGGGCCACGCCACTCTGGGACCGCAACGATCCTGCCACTGCCTCCGTCCAGTCTTTCGTCTCTGAAGTCTGCAGTGTCTTCGAGGAACCTGCCCGTGCCTCGTCAGCAGAAACGGCCTTGCTAAACCTTGTCCAAGGAGACGCTACAGTAGGCGAATATGCTATACACTTTCGCACACTGGCCTCCGAACTGACTTGGAACAACGACGCCCTCTGCGCAACTTTTAAAAAACGTTTATCCAGCCATATCAATGATTCTCTGGCTGCACGAGAGATACCTGACTCCCTGACGGAACTCATCCAGTTGGCTACTCGCATAGATATGCGTTTCATTGAAAGACGTCAGGAACTTCGCCAAGAAAAGAATCTGGTTCGCAACAGGCGATTTCCACGCCTGGCACCCCTCTTCCAGCAACCTTTGCAGCCGGTAACTGTGCCTTCCGCCGAGGAGGCCATGCAAGTGGATCGGGCTCGCCTGACCCAGCAAGAAAGGTCTCGCCAGAGGAACGAGAATTTATGCTTATACTGTGCGAGTTCCGAACACTTCTTAAAGGACTGTCCAGTTCGTCCACAGCGTCAGGGAAACGCTCGCACCTAGTGACTGTAGGAGAGGCGTCGCTGGGTGTAAAGTCTTCCTCTCCACGCTTGATTGTTCCGGTACGGATTTCTTCTGCCGCTAAAGTCTCCTTCCCTGCAGAGGCCTTCTTGGACTCTGGTTCTGCAGGAAACTTCATTAAAGCCTCCTTCATCAACCGCTTTAACATTCCTGTGATCCGTCTCGTCAAGCCCTTCTTCATTACTACAGTTAACGGAGAGAATCTGAACTGTACCGTGCGTTACCGCACAGAACCGGTGCTCATGACCATAGGAGTCCTCCACCAAGAGACCATTGAATTCTTTGTTCTACCGAATTGCACTTCTGACGTCCTTCTTGGCCTGCCCTGGCTCCAGCGCCACTCTCCTACCCTCGACTGGACCTCTGGGGACATTAAATCATAGGGGTCTACCTGCCACACTCATTGCCTCAAATCGGTACCTACTAGACAAGTCTCCATCTCCTCACCATTGCTCGGCCTTCCTAAGGCTTATCAGGACTTTACTGACGTTTTCTGCAAGAAACAGGCGGAGGTCTTACCACCAAATAGACCCTATGACTGTCCCATCGATTTGCTTCCCGGTACCACACCACCTCGTGGCAGGATTTACCCTCTCTCCATTCCTGAAACCAAGGCCATGTCGGAGTACGTTCAGGAGAATCTCAAGAAAGGTTTCATCAGGAAATCTTCTTCTCCTGCCGGAGCAGGATTTTTCTTTGTTGCCAAAAAGGATGGCTCACTACGCCCATGTATTAACTACCGCGGTCTTAACAAAATCACGGTAAAGAATCGCTACCCTTTGCCTCTCATCTCGGAGCTCTTTGACCGTCTGCGCGGAGCAAACGTCTTCACTAAGCTTGACCTCAGGGGCGCTTATAATCTCATCAGAATCCGTGATGGAGATGAGTGGAAAACCGCTTTTAATACCAGAGATGGCCACTTTGAGTATCTCGTCATGCCTTTCGGCCTGTGCAACGCTCCTGCAGTCTTTCAAGACTTTGTCAACGAGATCTTCTGGGACATGTTGTATACCTGTGTAGTGGTCTATCTTGATGACATTCTAATCTTCTCCTCCACCCTGGAAGAACACCGTCGCCATGTTCGTCAAGTGCTCCAGCGCCTTCGTGCCAACCATCTTTACGCCAAAATGGAAAAATGTCTTTTTGAAAGCAGCTGTCTTCCGTTTCTGGGATACCTAGTTTCTGGACAAGGTCTTCAAATGGACCCCGACAAACTCTCTGCAGTTTTGGATTGGCCACGCCCCTCAGGACTTCGCTCTATTCAGCACTTCCTTGGATTCGCCAACTATTACTGCCAGTTTGTTCCCCACTTCTCCACTATCGTGGAGCCTATTGTGGCACTAACCAAGAAAGAAGCGAATCCGAAATCCTGGCCTCCCCAAGCGGAAGAAGCTTTTACTCGCCTTAAAGCCGCTGATAAGAACATTAGGGCGGATGCCCTATCACGCTCCACCGATGCCTCTGAAGACGAAACCGTTCCTCAACACATCATTCCTCCTGAGTGTCTGATTTCAACTGCCCCTGCTTCGCTGGTATCAGTCCCTCCAGGGAAAACATTTGTTCCTCCACGTCTTCGTCTACGGACTCTCACCTGGCGGGTCATGCTGGAATTAAAAAGACAACTCAGCTAATTGCCAGACACTATTGGTGGCCCTCCTTTGAGAAAGACGTAACGGAGTTCGTTCAGGCCTGCACTGTCTGCGCACGTGATAAAACTCCCCGCCAGAAGCCTGCAGGTCTTCTCCTCCCTCTGCCAGTTCCTGAACAGCCTTGGTCCCACATAGCAATGGACTTCGTCACGGATCTTCCCGTATCCCATGGCAACACAGTCATATGGGTGGTGGTTGACAGGTTTTCAAAAATGGCACATTTTGTCCCGCTTCCTGGTCTCCCTTCTGCGCCACAGCTGGCGAAGCAATTCTTTTTGCACATTTTTTGTCTCCATGGTCTCCCAACACATATCGTCTCCGATAGAGGCGTTCAGTTTATCTCAAAGTTTTGGAGAGCTCTCTGCACCCAATTAAAGATCAAATTGAACTTTTCTTCTGCCTACCACCCTCAGTCCAATGGACAAGTGGAGAGGGTTAACCAGATCCTTGGTGACTATCTGCGACATTTCGTCTCCTCCCGTCAGGATGATTGGGTCGACCTGTTGCCCTGGGCCGAATTTTCTTACAACTTTAGAGACTCTGAGTCATCCACCAAATCTCCGTTTTTTGTGGTGTACGGCCGTCACCCGCTGCCCCCCCTCCCCATTCCCACTTCTTCTGGAGTTCCTGCCGTTGATGACTTGACCCTGGACTTCTCCTCCATATGGAAAGAGACTCAAAAGTCGCTCACCTTGGCTTCTTCTCGCATGAAGAGACATGCAGATAGGAAAAGAAGAACTCCTCCTGTCTTTGCCCCTGGGGACAGAGTGTGGCTCTCTGCCAAATACATCCGGTTTCGGGTCCCCAGCTACAAACTGGGTCCGCGTTATCTCGGGCCTTTTAAAATCAAAAGCCAAATTAATGCTGTCTCTTACAAACTCCATCTTCCTCCCTCTCTCCATATTCCTAACTCCTTTCATGTATCCCTTCTCAAACCCCTAATTCTCAACTGGTTTTCCCCCAAGGTCACCGTTCCTGCTCCTGTTTCTGGGTCCTCTGATGTCTTCTCAGTGAAAGAGATCCTCGCCTCCAAAATCGTCAGAGGTAGAAAAAATTTCTTGTTGACTGGGAGAATTGTGGTCCAGAAGAGAGGTCATGGGAGCCTGAGTCCAATATCCTCGATAAAGAGCTCATCCACAGATTCCTGGGTTCCAAAAAGAGGGGGAGACCAAAGGGGGGGGGGGGGGTACTGTCACGCAGAGCGCTCCGGGTCCTGCAGCGTCCCCGGAGCACTCGAGGCGTGCTGCGGGTAGCGGCACTCCGGTCACCTTCCCCGACCGTGAGCGCCGCTCCCCCGCATCTCCCTTACTGTCTTCCCGCGCGGCGGGACGTTCCCGTCCGCGCTGTACACTCACCTCCCGCTCGGCCCTCGCTATGACTTCCTCCCGGCGCGCGCGGTCCCGCTCCCTAGGGCGCGCGCGCGCCGGTGCTCTGAAATTTAAAGGGCCAGTGCACCACTAATTGGTGCCTGGCCCAATCAGCCAAAACATATAAAAACCCACTTCCCCTTCCTGTCCTTGCCGGATCTTGTTGCCTTTTGTGCCTTGAGAAAGCTTTTGGTGTATCTTTCCCTGCCTGTGTATCTGACCTTCTGCTGTTGCCCCTGACTACGAACCTTGCCGCCTGCCTTGACCTTTTGCTCCGTCTGACCTTGCCTTTGCCTTGTCCTTCTGTACTGCGCCTGAATCAGCTGTCTTTGAGGTTGAGCCGTTACCGGAGGATACGTCCTGGTTGCTACCGCCGCAGCAAGTCCATCCCGCAAAAACGAAAACCGGTAGTAACTTAGAACCGGTCCCCTGGTACGGTCCACGCCAATCCCTCATTGACACAGAGGATCCACCTCCAGTGCAGTCACCTGCCGCTAGTCCGGACCCTGACAAATATAAAGGAAGATGGATACACTATTTGGTGTGGCTGGTGTCTTTTGGGTGATGCATTGTTGGTAATAGGATAAGGTTTATTGGTGATATTAACATTGGGCGATACGAGATTGGCATTGGCTGATTGGTGATGGAGCTTGTCTTATGGGCTGTTTTAACAGTGGGCAATAAAAGACACTAGGCGATGCAAGACTGGCACTGGCTGATGTCTTACAGGAGATATTAATAGTGTGTTAAGGGCTGTAGGGGGCCTGTACTGTGGGGTTTGTGCTAGGGGCCTGTACTGTGGGGTTTGTTCTAGGGGGCCTGTACTGTGGGATTAGTGCTAGGGGCCTGTACTGTGGGATTAGTGCTAGGGGGTCTGTACTGTGGGATTAGTGCTAGGGGGTCTGTACTGTGGGGTTTGTGCTAGGGGGTCTGTACTGTGGGGTTTGTGCTAGTGGGCCTGTACTGTGGGATTAGTGCTAGGGGGCCTGTACTGTGGGATTCGTGCTAGGGGCCTGTATTGTGGGATTAGTGCTAGGGGGCCTGTACTGTGGGGTTTGTGCTAGGGGGCCTGTACTGTGGGGTTTGTGCTAGGGGGCCTGTACTGTGGGGTTTGTGCTAGGGGGTTTGTGCTTGAGGGGTTTGTGCTGGGGGGGTCTGTACTGTGGGGTTTGTGCCACTCTCAGTCAGTGTATCCCATAATAGGGTGTCTCTCACAGTATATCCCATAATAGGGCCCCTGCTCCCTATTATGGGATATACTAGTACTGATGGACCCCTTAATATGTGATATATTGGGAGAATTTGTTCACACAAGCAAAATACAGGGGACAAAATGGGTGGAGTCTATAAGGGGTAGGGCTTCTGAGAAATGGGAGGGGTCAAATGGAAGGGCGGGGTCTTGCGCCCCACCATCTTAAAACTTCACAAGCCGCCACTGGTAATGCTGGTACATGGTCCAACCACTTTTAGCCATCTGGACTGGGTGGTGGGTGCACAAACGTGCCAGGGATGGGAATCTTTGGCTAACAAATTATCTTACTAGGAAACAAAGTAAGTGGGGCAGGTCGACTACTTCTACAGCCTAGCCAGCAGGTTTGGTGTCCTCCTACAGACATCATATCATATGTGTCATCTCATGTCCATGGGTATAGACCAAGGTTTCTCAATCAGGGTTTCATAGAACCTTAGGGTTCCTCCTGAGGTTGCTAGGGATTCCTTGAGCAATTTCTGCCTCTCAGATAAGTTCCCAATGACACCATTGTTCCTTTAGGCTATCTGTACGGGGGTAATTCTTCCCAATGATGAGAAGAGTAAGGAGCATTCTTTACTCTTATATTTTTAATTTTTAGCAGGGGTTCCCCGAGACCAGAAATTTATTTCAAGGGTTCCTCTGTGTTGAAAAGGTTGGGAAAGGCTGGTATAGGCAATAAGCCCGGATTAAGGTTAGAATGTAATAAATAAAAAAATCCCTTGAAGCCCATATGGAAATAAAGATCAGCAATGTCTATGCACAGGGCAGATCTCAGTTAGTTTTAGTAACTGTGTCAAAGATCACACAGAGGGCTACAAACCCACTTATTTTCCATTGCTTATTACCCACTAGTACTACAATGTATGTAAAAGGTAAATGAGACACCTACATTGTTTCAGTATTTTTTTTTTTCTTTTGCAACACTGTTTGTTAATACACTACAAACATGACAGAATAGTTTTGGAGTGGATAGTAGAACAAGATTTTTTTTAAAAATAAATACATAAAGATGATGTTTGTTTAGAAGGGTTCCTGGTTGTTTGTTCTGTAAATTATCCCCTAGTTAGAAAAAAAAAAAATACAGAATTTTGTATGTTTCCTCTATGAGCCAGAACACAAAACATCCAGGGGCTGTTCAGCTTCAGGACTTCACCAGGGAGAGGGGAAACGGATTGCCACCGACATGGCAGCCCATGTTAGAGTGGAACTCAGGGCAAATATGGCTGATGTCAGGGGTGACCAACCGCTGGAGCCCTCTGATGTTACCTCCTGCTCCTGGATGGCGGGTCGGCAAGCTCAGATCACGGGTTTCGAACTTGCCATCTCAGAGCATCAGCATTGAGAATGGAGCAGGAGGTAGAGAAAGCAAATGGCTGCAGTAGAGGGCAGAGCCGATGTTTCCTGTATAGCACCGGCTCCTGTCACAGGCGGAGTGATACGAAATGCCCTCCGCCTGGGACAGCAACAACCAGCGATACCTGTAGGGTGATTCCTGAAGTAAAGATTGTGTTTAAAAGTTCCTAATTAAAATCACATAGCAATGGGCATGTCTGTTCTAGTTCTGCACGGTTTTCTCTGGGCTGCTTTCAAACTGATCCACAGGTACAGCACAGTGCATCATGTGGGCTACCTGCACTGAGCCATAGACTTCTGTTATTACCTGCGTGTTACCTGCACTGAGCCATAGACTTCTGTTATTACCTGCGTGTTACCTGCACTGAGCCATAGACTTCTGTTATTACCTGCACTAAGCCATAGACTTCTGTTATTACCTGCACTGAGCCATAGACTTCTGTTATTACCTGCACTGAGCCATAGACTTCTGTTATTACCTGCACTGAGCCATAGACTTCTGTTATTACCTGCGGGTTACCTGCACTGAGCCATAGACTTCTGTTATTACCTGCACTGAGTCATAGACTTCTGTTATTACCTGCACTGAGCCATAGACTTCTGTTATTACCTGCACTGAGCCATAGACTTCTGTTATTACCTGCACTGAGCCATAGACTTCTGTTATTACCTGCGGGTTACCTGCACTCAGACATAGACTTCTGTTATTACCTGCGGGTTACCTGCACTGAGTCATAGACTTCTGTTATTACCTGCGGGTTACCTGCACTGAGCCATAGACTTCTGTTATTACCTGCACTGAGCCATAGACTTCTGTTATTACCTGCACTGAGCCATAGACTTCTGTTATTACCTGCGGGTTACCTGCACTGAGCCATAGACTTCTGTTATTACCTGCACTGAGCCATAGACTTCTGTTATTACCTGCACTGAGCCATAGACTTCTGTTATTACCTGCACTAAGCCATAGACTTCTGTTATTACCTGCACTGAGTCATAGACTTCTGTTATTACCTGCACTGAGCCATAGACTTCTGTTATTACCTGCACTGAGCCATAGACTTCTGTTATTACCTGCGGGTTACCTGCACTCAGACATAGACTTCTGTTATTACCTGCACTCAGACATAGACTTCTGTTATTACCTGCACTGAGCCATAGACTTCTGTTATTACCTGCACTGAGCCATAGACCTCTGTTATTACCTGCGGGTTTGGTGCGCTTTGTGAAAGTGCGCCACACCTGCAGTGGTGTATTTAGGTTTTGTGCTGCCCTAGGCCGGACTAAACTCGTGCACCCCCTAATTTAATTATGACCCACCCCTTCCTGTCAAGCCCAAACCCCTTCCTGTTTCAGACCCACCCTGTCATCTGTAAACCACACCCCTTCCTTTTTAGGCTGCACCTCTTCCTCTCTGTACATTAAGGCCTCTTTCACACGGCCGCTCCGGTTTTTTGCTCCGCTGCGGGACTTTTTTTTATTTTTTTAAAGGAGCGGATGACACTTGTGTCATCCGCTCCGTATGTCCGCATATCATCCCATCCGTTTGTGGATGATATACGGACATAATGTAAGTCTATGGGCATCACGGATGTTGCTTCCTTTCCGTTTTTTGAACGGAGGAAAAATAGGGTTCTGTTCCGTCCTGTTCCAAAAAACGGAACAGAACTGAAAGGAAGAAAATCGAATGTCAGCGGATGGTATTCCGCTGATATCCGCAATGCCATAGACTTACATTATGTCCGTAAATCACCTGCAAAAAAATAGGATGATTTGCGGACATACGGAGCGCCCGTGTGAAAGGACCCTAAAAGTGGGTACAAAGTGCCTACTTGTATATTTTGTTGTTTTGTATGGGTAAATCGGTTCGTGGGAGCGCTCCTGAGGGCCCCCCACTAGGCAGCGGGGATGCCAATCCAAGGGGTCAGCGGCCGCAATTGCCGCCGGGCACCCGTGATCGCTCCCCACTGAGAGAGAACGACGGACTGTTGTTGTAAACACAGCAAACTGTTGTTCTCTCTGATATGATCACAAAGTGCCTGTGATCCTCCTATTTTGAATCACAGGTATCTGTGTTCATTTCACAAACAACTCCCCCATACAGTTAGAAAACACCCCCTAGGCTCACACTTAACCCTTTGATCGCCCCCCAGTGTCATTATTACAGTAACTGCATATTTTTAGCACTGATTACTGTAGTAATGTCACTGGTCCCCCCAAAAGTGTCAAAAATGTCAGTTAAGGGTCCGATCTGTCCGCCGCAATGTCGCAGTCCCGCTAAAAATCGCAGATCACCATTACTAGTAAAATAAAATAAATAAAAATGACACATTTTTCCTCTAGTTTTTAGACGCAATAACTTTTGGGCAAACCAATCAAAATACGCTTATTGTGATTTTTTTTTTTTACCAAAAATATGTAGCAGAAAACAAATTGGCCTAAAAGGATGAAACATTTTGATTTTTCAAATTTTTTTGGGGGAATGTTATATAGCAGAATGTGAAAGACAATATTTTTTTTTCCGAATTGTTGCTCTTTTTTTGTTTAAAACGCAATAAATAAAAATTGCACAGGTGATCAAATACCACCAAAAGAAAGTTCTATTTGTGGGAAAAAGGACATTCATTTTTTTAGGGTACATTGTCGCACGACCGTGCAATTGTCCTTTAAATTAATGCAATCCTGAATCGCAAAAAATGGCCTGGTCATTAAGGGGGAAAATCTTCAAGGGCTGCGGGGCATGGTGCAGGAGATGCAGGGGCTGCGGGCATGGTGCAGGGGCTGCGGGCATGGTGTAGAAGATGCAGGGGTTGGGGGCATGGTGCAGGAGATGCAGGGGCTGCGGGCATGGTGCAGGAAATGCAGGGGTTGCGGGCATGGTGCAGGAGATGCAGGGGCTGCGGGCATGGTGCAGAAGATGCAGGGGTTGCGGGCATGGCACAGGAGATGCAGGGGCTGTGGGCATGGTGCAGGAGATGCAGGGCTTTGGACATGGTACAGGAGATGCAGGGCTTTGGACATAGTACAGGAGATGCAGGGGTTACAGGCATGGTGCAGGAGATGCAGGGGCTGCGGGCATGGTGCAGAAGATGCAGGGGTTGTGGGCATGGTGCAGGAGAATGCAGGGCTGTGGGCATGGTGCAGGAGATGCAGGGCTGTGACATGGTACAGGAGATGCAGGGGTTGCGGGCATGGTGCAGGGGCTACGGACGTGGTACAGGAGATGCAGGGCTGTGGACAGCATGGTACAGGAGATGCAGTGCTGCAGGCATAGTACAGGTATGGTACAGGAGATGCAGGGCTATGGACAGCATGGTACAGGAGATGCAGTGCTGTGGGTACCATGCCCGCAGCACCTGCATCTGCTGCGGAGGAGTCTCACTTACCTTGAGGCGCCTTACATTTAAAAATGGCGCCAATACGTCACCGCACATGCGCCAACTGCAGGGCCCCACCCGGACCCAAAAAAGGACAGTCTGTAGGACAAACTCAAGTAAGGCATCAAAAAGGTCTCAAAAAACAGAAGGAACACAAGACAAACAGCCATATACACACATCCAACATATAGAAAATTACTCACAAACACACACACACCTTCCCCCACCCTCCACAAACCCAGCCCCAGGGGGGCCACAGACACCACAGTTTAGTTTCCCCAGGCAATCTGTGACAACAGGGGGGATCACCCCGGCCCCAATCAGTTTACAAGCTCTGAGGCAGAGGGACGCGACGTCCGTCGAGAACGAATAATCAACATTCAGCCAGAGCTTAGTAAACTTACCAGGACACCCTCTACTCTTGTATATCAATTCATACAGTGGTATATCCCCTCGTGCCGTACCATAGAATTGCTGTACCCTGGGCGGCTCAGTACTCTTCCAGTGCAGCAATATTAATTTCCTAGCATAAAACAGTAATATACGAATCAGGGCCCTAGCATGAACGCGGTGTTCAAAATCATTTAAGATGCCCAGCAGTCCAACCTCCGGAGTATGGGGTACCAGCAGGTGTAACGAGTCAGTGAGAAATGCAAAAAATCGACTTCCAGCAATGCTTTTTACTGGGGCAGGACCAGAACATATGGATAAGGTTAGCCGCAGGACAAGCACATCTGGGGCAGGCGGCTCCCGGGGCAACACCCATACGGACCAACTTTTGAGGAGTATAATGTAGATGATGAATAAATTTAAACTGTATGAACCTGTTGTTGGAGCTAATAAGATCCTGAAAGCACACCTCCAAGGCCTCATCCCGACCCTCATCGGACAGCTCAGGAAGCATTGCGACCCACTTTCGCATGGCCAGCTGGAAAGGAACAGCACCAGCCGCCTGCAACCTTGAGTAAAAGGTAGTGACCTGTTTATTTACATCAGGGATGGACAACAATTTTTCAACAGGAGATTACGAAAGCTCCAGGGACCATAATTCATGATTAACTCTAAACTGGCAACCTGTAAAGGCTTTCAAAGTGCCACCTATGGACAATTTTAGGTATTGTAGTTTGTCGCCGTTTCACGGGTGAGCGCAATTTTAAACCTTGACATGTTTTTTATCTATTTGCTTGATGCAACATCATCTTTTAGATTGTACCTATAAAAATTGAGTATTGTATTTTGTTTGTGTTCACTAACATTAGATTAAGTGCCGGTTCACACTATGGCGATTCGACTTCAGGGGCGACTAGTGAAGTCGCCGTGCACCGCGACTTCGGCGCGACTTGCACGGACTTCACATAATGGAAGTCAATGCAAGTCGCTCCAACTTCTGTCAAAAGTAGTGCAGGAACTATTTTCTAAGTCGGAGCGACTTGAGTCGCTCCTATTAGAACAGTTCCCATAGCACTGAATGGACCGCGACGTGTCAGGCTGACAAAGTCGCCTGACAAGTCGCGATAGTGTGAACCGGGACATAGGCCTTTTACAAACAATACTCCTGTTGTTTGTGTTTACTAAAATTAATTTAACATTTAGGCCCCGTTCACATAGGGGCGATCCGACTTCGGGTGGCGACCTCCGAGGTCGCGGTGCGAGCAGCGCGCCGTGACCTCGGAGCGGCCGCCACGGACTTCATAACATTGAAGTCTATGGCGGTCGCCTCCTGGTCGCCCCAAAGAAGCTCCGGACCCTTTTTCTAAGTCGGAGCGACTTGTGTCGCTCCTATTAGAACGGGTCCGCAGCTTCCCTATGGAAGGCGACCTGCGGCGACCTGTGAGGCGACCAGGTCGCCTCACAGGTCGCCTCTATGTGAACGGGGGCTTAATTCTCCAGGGCCTCTGCTTTCAGAAAACATATAATGTTTGAGGGTTTTAAGTTATTTTCTAGGACAAAAGTGCCACCTATTGACAATTTTAGGTATCATAGTTTGTCGTCGTTTCACATGTAAGTGCAATTTTAAACCTTGACATGTTTTTTATCTATTTGCTCAATGCAACATCATCTTTTAGATTTTACCTAAAAAAAATTGAGTATTGTATTTTGTTTGTGTTCACTAACATTAGTTTTAGGCCTTTTACACACAATACTCCTGTTTGAGCATCTCCTTTTTCAGCCGTAAATTTCTGGCGTATTTGTCTTATTGAAATACGTGTACTTTCGCGCATTCGCGAGCATTTTCGCGCATATGCATTTGCGTAAATTTGCATCTTTTCTCGCAAATGTATTCTCGCGTTCTTGTAAAATATGCAAATTAGCATTTTTTCAGATCAATGGTATGTTCGCGTGCGTTCATTTGTTTGCAATCGGGCGTATTTGCGTGCATTAGGCGTAAATTACTGTCCAAAAATGAAGATTTTTCTATTTTGTTCTTACTGAAGATGCACGGCACTCATTTATGCACCTGTGTGCACAGGCACATCACAAATGAATGGGTTGTATTGTAGCTCAGAAAAAAAAAAAGCTGTACTAAGCTTTTTCAAGCTGCAGTGTGCAAGAGGCCTAAAGGGGTTGAAAAGGCAGAAGATGCATTCTATGCATTATGATAAAAAAACTTTTGTGTAAAGCAGCCTCCCCAGCACCCTCTAATACTTACCTAAAGCCCCCTTCTTTATCCAGCGATGTCCACGAGTGCCTCGGCCGCCCAGGACTCTCGATCCTGATTGGCTGAGACACAGCCGCTGAGCCATTGGCTCCTGAGTCTGTCAACCAATATCAGTTAGCCAATCAGGAGAGAGAGGGGGTGGGGCCGAATGGCAGGTCAGTGTCTGAATGGACACATGGAGGTGGGGGCACTCGACAGGAGGGAGGAGCTAGGAGCAGCAAAGAGGGACCTGAGAAGAGGAGGTTTCGGGCCACTCTGTGCAAACCCAACTGCACAGGGAAGGTAAATTTAACATTTGTTATTTTAAAAAAAAAACGAGACTTTACAATCATTTTATGTGCAGTTTTTCCTAAAACAATTTGCATTTGATACATGACTGCACAAGTATGGTATAGCATAAAAAAATTGCAACAGCCACCATTTTGTAAACACCCCCCCAAAAAAAAGAAGAAAAAAACCCTGTAAGACAACGGCATAATGAGCTAGTATGCATCGAAATACTAGCTCATTATGAAATACTTACCTTAGAACGAAGCCCCTGCAGTGCTGCCCGCAGTGACACAGCTGACATGTTTGGCCGTCCTGCTTCCTGGTTCACGTCCCCGGCCATCTGATTGACCGGAGGCGCGGTGAAATCACTCCCACGCATGCGCCCAGTAGCCGGAGTTCATGGCACAGGGCTCTGAAGGAATGGCACGGGTGGCCGTTCCTTCAGAGCGCATGCGCTGATGACGTCATTGGCTGCATGAAATGTATCTCCTAAACCAGTGGTCTCCAAACTGCGGCCCGGGGGCCAGATGTGGCCCTCTGTGCATCTTTATCCGGCCCTTGGGGGCATTATTCTTCCCTCTGATAAAATACACTATTTCCCCCACTGACACCAATAATGGGGCATAATTTCTGCCACTGATGCCAACCATGGATTATTATTCCTCCCAATGAC
Source organism: Pelophylax lessonae (assembly GCF_965119305.1). Classification (NCBI taxonomy): domain Eukaryota; kingdom Metazoa; phylum Chordata; class Amphibia; order Anura; family Ranidae; genus Pelophylax; species Pelophylax lessonae. The sequence continues at coordinate 225,460,713 of NC_138778.1, read as the reverse complement.
ACCAATGATGGGGCACTATTCCTCCCACTGACACCAATGATGGGGCATTATTCCTCCCACTGATACCAATGATGGGGCACTATTCCTCACACTGACACCAATGATGGGGTACTATTCCTCCCACTAATACCAATGATGGGGCACTATTCCTACCACTGACACCAATGATGGGGCACTATTCCTCCCACTGATACCAAAGATGGGGCACTATTCCTCCCACTGACACCAATGATGGGGCACTATACCTCCCACTGATACCAATGATGGGGCACTATTCCTTCCACTGACACCAATGATGGGGCACTATTCCTACCACTGACACCAATGATGGGGCACTATTCCTCCCACTGACACCAATGATGGGGCATTATTCCTCCCACTGATACCAATGATGGGGCACTATTCCTCCCACTGACACCAATGATGGGGTACTATTCCTCCCACTAATACCAATGATGGGGCACTATTCCTCCCACTGACACCAATGATGGGGCACTATTCCTCCCACTGATACCAAAGATGGGGCACTATTCCTCCCACTGACACCAATGATGGGGCACTATTCCTCCCACTGATACCAATGATGGGGCACTATTCCTCCCACTGACACCATTGATGGGGCACTATACCTCCCACTGATACCAATGATGGGGCACTATTCCTACCACTGACACCGATGATGGGGCACTATTCCTCCCACTGATACCAATGATGGGGTACTATTCCTCCCACTAATACCAATGATGGGGCACTATTCCTACCACTGACACCAATGATGGGGCACTATTCCTCCCACTGATACCAATGATGGGGCACTATTCCTCCTACTGACACCAATGATGGGGCACTATTCCTCCCACTGATACCAATGATGGGGCACTATTCCTCCCACTGACACCAATCATGGGACACTATTCCTCCCACTGACACCAATAATGGGGCACTATTCCTCCCCCTAATAACAAAGATGGGGCATTGTTTACTCCTACTGACGCCAAAACATTTTCTACTCCCACTGGCCACAGTCCGGCCCCCATAAAGTATAAAGGACAATAAACCGGCCCTTTGTTTAGAAATTTTGAAGGCCCCTGTCCTAAACAGTGCAAGTTTAGGAGATATTTACAGTACTGATAGGTAAGCCTTATTAAAGGCTTACCTATAGGTAAAAGTCATAAGAGTGGGTTTACAACCACTTTAATTCTCCAGGGCCTCTGCTTTCAGAAAACATATAATGTTTGGGGGTTCTAAGTAATTTTCCAGCAAAAACAAATTTGCTGATTCTAACATGTATTTGAAAAGTGTCAAAACTGCCTACATAGGCAAAGCGGTTAAAGCCTATATGAGATTTTAGTGATTGGGTTTACATCTACTTTATTGTAGCGCAGCAATCAAACATTCCCAGCGTCAGTCTGCGTGCAGGTATTATTAGAAGCTGCTTTAAATTCAGCAGATTTTTAGTTTAGGTATACTGGTCCGTAACTTATGGTTTCCTTAGAGACAGTTGTCTAGAGCTGAGTCAGCGATACGATGAACGCGGTTGTGTTTGTTGAGTAGAAAGTAGAACACAGGAAATTAGACTTTTGTCATCCTGGTGCTCTCTGATTCGCAGGTGACTGCCCTCCTGCGGTTAATGTATGGCGTATGCTGCTTCACAAACCTAGACCGCTTTCACAATCGCTTCCCTCATCTCCACAGAAACGACCGCCATTGCATCACTGTATACACAGAGCTATGTACTTGTTTTCTCTGTTATTGATTCTGTTGTGAATAAGGAAAAACAACAACTTTCTCAGCCTATTTAAGAGTTTCAATGATTTATTTGTTTATGTTTAGTGCTGCTGGTCATTAACGTCTATATTACACGTCACTTAAAAGACGAGTCACATAGTGGCGTAATGGTATTTCCTTGTTTTCTGCCACAGGCTGGATTCAGACCGCTGTGGTGTATTACGTTGTATGTTTACATGTTTGGCGGTAAGGCAGCTCGATCATTTTTAATGTGCTACCAAGAACCACAACTGACCGTTTAAAGCACCTTCTTTACATTGCACAAATATGAACCAGGGTAGGTAAAACTTAGGTTAGGGATAGCCATTGGAGTTTCATTCAAAATTAATACCACTGCAATGCACTGTTGGTTCCATGCATTGCAGTCAGGGCCGCTGATAGCAGGGGGGACCACCAGTCCTCCTGTAGGGGGCCCGGGCACAGAGGAGGACCCCAACAGCGAGGAATCAGTGCAGTTGGGCGGAGGAGCAATTACAGAAGGAAGCCCAGTGTGGCTCTCTGCAGCAGCTTAAAGCCAGTTTCTCCCCCACCTGCCAGCTTTCAGCTGCTGCGGTGAGAGACACAGACACAGGACATCGTTCCTGTATTTGCTTCTCCAGAACCGATCCACCTCCCTGTTCTGCCTGCTTCTGATCCCCCCCCCCATGTGCCCCCCTTTCACTGTGCCACCCCCCCCCCCCCTGCAGCGCTGCAGGTTTCCCTGTCCTGTCTATTCTTCTACAGTATAGTCCAGTCCGCAACAGTCCATTCCGCAACAGTCCATTCCGCAAAAGTCCATTCCGCTACAGTCCATTCCGCCACAGTCCATTCCGCCACAGTCCATTCTGCCACAGTCCATTCTGCCACAGTCCATTCCGATACAGTCCATTCTGCTACAGTCCATTCTGCTACAGTCCATTCCGCTACAGTCCATTCCGCTACAGTCCATTCCGCTACAGTCCATTCCGCTACAGTCCATTCCGCCACAGTCCAATCTTCTACAGTACAGTCTGCCACTGTACAATTTGCTATATTCCAGTCTGCCTTAGTCTAGTCCAAGTCTGTCTAGCCTGCTGTGTGCTACAGTTTAGCTCCGCTGCCAGTCCTACTTCCAGTGCTACCTAGTCCCTGCTTCGCACAGTAAGCAGCTCAGCTCTCCAGGCACCAGTCCACAAGTACCTGTTAGGTGACCAGGGGTGGCTTGCAAAGTCCTGGGAGGGTCCATGGCAGAACACCACCTACTCCTGAGACTGACAAGGTAGGGGCACGCTCCCGGGGAAGAAGTGGAAATCACGAAACGCGTCGGGGCGTGACCAGGCGATGTAACCAGGCTGTGTAAGAGGAGTTCGGATTACCCAGAAGGCGCGGCGTCCACGGCGTGGAGCCTGGACATCATCTCCCGAAGGGCATCCCTCCCCTATTCGTGACTGTTTTTTTGCGTTGGATGACATACAAGACATGTGAGTGTGTTACCTTATGTTTTATTTTATTTAATAAAACCCTTTCAAACGGTATCACGCTATTGGGATTATGTTCTCTCCTCCCCATATGCTGCTGAGCTTTTTTTGACTGCGCTGGTGCGATTCCTGTTGTGGATACTCTGGACCAGTGACCATCATTATAAGCCTGAATGCTCAAACACGAAAGTGGGTTGGGCCACAGCATCTGGTGAGTGGGCAATTCTCCTCCCCCCTTGGAGCACGGTGAGAAATCCTTTTGAGAAACACGTCTTCGTACATTATCATCCCAGGAGATAGAGTGAAGGATTATGGACTGTTTGAGTCATTTCTGAACTTTTTCCTGCTGCCTATGTGACATCTATTGCATTTCGGACTTTTGTGCAGTGGGCACAGTATTTTTTTGGCACTTGCTTCTTGACAAGTTTGCGCTACTATATATATATAGGGATATTGCTGAGTATCTATCTATTATATATCTTTCTCCATATGTTTTAGTTAAGTAGCTGCATAGCCAATTTATTTATTGGTGAGTGGTCCTCATTTGAAGCGCTTGGGATAGCTTATACCTTTATTTGGTTTTCGTTGGGCATTTAAGCTGTCATATTATATAAGGTAGGGGTCTAGTTCCATGCCCTTAATACGAGCTTGTGACATTTCCCTTCACTTTCTGTCCTGCTGGCACCATTTTACCAGACATGAAGTGAGGGGGACTCTGCAATGGGGACACAGACAATAAAAATCTGACAGGGATTCTAGCCTTTCTCTACTGTACTTTGCTGTCTGGTGAAATGTTTTCAGCAGGACAGGAAGTGCTGGGAAATCTCTCCAATGGAGCCCTCATTAGCAGAGGTACTAAACCTTCCCCACTTTATTCATATTTAGAGGAAAGCATCTATGGCTTGACAATGATTTGGCAATGAGTAAGCGACATCTCTAAGTCGTGAAACGCGTCTGCCTTTGTGTCCTGCATTCACAGTGTGTTGTTCCAGTTGCCCATTGTTTGATGTGGAATAAATTTACTCCAATTTTTGATTTACATCGGAGTGCGGTCATCTCTTTTTGTCTCATATGATTTTGGATTGACGGATCCGACCAGCACCCGACACCCAGCCCACCTGGAACGGTCTTTCCTATTTGGACTCCATCTAACTTTAATAACAAGTTAGGATGGACTTACTAAGAGGTCATTGAGACATCCAACAGACACGAAAGAAATTTCAGTGTGTCCTCATTTCCTGCTGTTCTGTGATTCAGCGGAGGTGAATCTACCTCAGATAGCAAGACCTCCATATTGTTTATTGAGCAAATCAGGGAATTACCTTGTTATCATCTTGTATGGTTCATCGCATGGTTCCACGAGGCAGCATATCTGAAAATACAGTCAGCTGGATAGAACGTGGACCATTACGGGAAGTAAGAGAGGGAGATGAGAATGAATCACCCCCAACAGACAGCAGATCACACAGCGTCAAACTCCTACATCTTGCAAGAGATAAAGCAGTCTGTCATAAATTGGAACTCCAGCCAAAAAAACTGTCTTTGGTTAGAGTGGGGGGGGGGGGATGTTAGGACCTCTGTCAGACTTTCATTGCCATCTGTGTGCTCACTAGGGGAGGTACCTTCACTTCCTGTGTATCGGACATCCATTTTCAGAGTGTGAAGAAAGTAGAAATTTTCCCAGCTTCAATATAGACAGAAAAAAAAATTACCTGACATACCTGTTCAATCTGCTATAAATGTGCTTTACTGTTGTCTGCATCCATATACCTTATATATCCTGGCCTTATGACATTATTCATCAGCACAGCACAGGGGGAAAAAGTGGGTATGTGGAAACAGGGCAAGGGGTGGGCAGAAGAGGCAGCTGCCCTGGGCACTGTGATATCATGTAAGGTGGAGGGGGGGCACAAGGAGATGGGGGGGGGGTGTTGGAAGGGGGAATTTGGGGGGGTGGCAGGGAGCAAGTATCGCTCCAAGAGGGAAAATGTGTGTGGGGAGGTGCTGGGAGTGGTGATTTAGGGGGATTTGCGTTGGAAGGGGGGATGGGGGAAGAAGATTTGTGCTGGGGGGGTTGGGGGAATTTGTGCTGGGAAGGAGGGATATGAAGTGGGGGTGTAGAAGTTGTGTACTAAGAGGGGACATTTTAGGGGTAGAGAATTTTGTGGTTTTCTTTGGGTGGGGGGTACTGGAGCTTGGGGGATGTTTATTTTTTGGGGGGGGGGGGCAAAGATTTGTTTCCCCCTTACCCCTGAGAAGATAGATTTCAGCAAGGGGGGGGGGGGGATTTGTAGCTGGGGGGATTTCAGCAAGGGGGGTGGATTTGTACTGGGAGGAGGGGAAATTTCTGCTTACAGGGTAAGTACTGTATGCAGATTAGTGCTTGGTGTTTTTATGGGGGGGCTTTTGCTGACACGTAATGCTCATACATCTTTGGGGGACACTTTGGCATGTTCGTTCTGGGCTCTAGGTGACCTTGTCTCGGCACAGGTGGAAATAATTTCCATCTTATGTTCTTAGTGTGCAGGGGAAAACTTGTATGTACTGTGAAAGGTGAAGAGGAAATTAAAAAAAACTAGAGCAGCCTTTCTTAAAATTTTTAACACAGAGGAACCCCTGAAATAACTTTCAGGTCTCAGGGAACCCCTGATAAAAATTACCATATCTACAACTCAGGATATATTAGTGTGATAGTTAGTGGGAAGAATGCTCCTTACACTTGTGGTCATTACAGATAGCTAAAAAGATCAATGGTGTCATTGGGAACTTAGAGAAGCGGAAATTGCCCTTTCCTCAAGGAATCCCAAGCAACCTCAGGAGGAGCCCCGGACTAGAAGAAATATATTCAGGCAGAGGCGTAACTAGAACCTTCAGGGCCCCGGTGCAAGAAACCATGAAGGGCCCCCTGGGGCCCTTTACTCTCGTTGTGGGGCCCTTTCACAAGTTCTGCAGTGGGCCCCCTTCCTGCCATCTTGGGGCCTACCCACGGTGGTGGAATGCCAGGGCCCTGTCGCAAGTGTGACCTTTGCGATCCTGGAAGTTCACCCACTGGTGTCAGTAGTTTTTTTTTGGTATTTTAATTGTATTATTTTTATCATTTTATTTAATTTTTTTACAATGTGACTGACTATGACTCTGTCCATTCAGAAAAGGAGGGAGCTGGTAAATTACATATTTACTGACCCCTTCCTGGTTCTCTATTGTGACACATCCCCTGCAGCAGCCGGCAGGAGAGGGAAGGGAGCATTCTGAAGGGGGGGGGGGGGGCAGCACAGAAGGGGGGGGGGGTGGACCAGGGGAGCACACAGGGGCCCAGAGACAGCAGAACACAAGTATACTGGATAGGAGGAGTGGCGGGGGCAGCATACAGAGGAACCAATCTCCTCCATTTTCCTCCTGCAGCTACAGAAGGAAAAAAGGAGGACATTGATTTCTCTACATGCTGCCTCCGCCGCCCCTCCTATTCAGGTGTACAGGGGAGCCACATGGGCCCCCTTGAGCATGGGGCCCGGTTGCGATTGCAACCCCTGTAGTTACGCCCCTGTATTCAGGGGCATTATAGTAGGAGGGCCAATGTATAGTACCTCACAAAAGTGAGCACACCCCTTACATTTTTGTAAATATTTTATTCTATCTTTTCATGTGACAACACTTAGTCCCCGTTCACACTGGGGCGACCTGTCAGGCGACCTGGTCGCCTGACAGGTCGCCGTAGGTCGCCTGACATACAGAAGCTGTGGACCCGTTCTAATAGGAGCGACACAAGTCGCTCCGACTTAGAAAAAGGGTCCGGAGCTTCTTTGGGGCGACCCGGAGCGACCTGCATTGACTTCAATGTTATGAAGTCCGTGCCGGCCGCTCCGAGGTCGTGGTGCGAGCTGCGCGCCGCGACCTGTGAGGTCGCCCCGGCAAGTAGCGTCTCCCCAGTGTGAACGGGGCCTGAAGAAATGACACTTTGCTACAATGTAAAGTAGTGAGTGTACAGCTTGTATAACAGTGTAAATTTACTGTCCCCTCAAAATAACTCAACACACAGCCATTAATGTCTAAACTGCTGGCAACAAAAGTGAGTACACCCCTAAGTGACAATTGCAAAAAAAAAAAAGGGAGTGCCCAGATGGGACTTTGAATGAGGTGCACGCAATAGTCACTACTATGGAATAATGAATGTATTTGTTTATTATAAAAACATAACTGAATATGAACAAGTACCGACAAGAAACAGATGTCAGATATTAATCCCCCTTTCCCCCTAAGTGACAATGTCCAAATTGTCACAATTGGGCCCAAAGTGTCAATATTTTGTGTGGCCACCATTATTTTCCAGCACTGCCTTAACCCTCTTGGGCATGGAGTTCACCAGAGCTTCACAGGTTGTCACTGGAGTCCTCTTCCACTCCTCCATGACAACATCACGGAGCTGGTGGATGACAGTGCATTGTTTTAGCACTGATCACTGTATTGGTGTCACTGGTCCCCAAAAAGTGTCACTCCCTTGTCAGATTTGTCCGCCACAATGTCGCAGTCCCACTAAAATCGCCGCCATTACTAGTAAAAAAATTTAAAAATTCCATAAATCTATCCCACGCGATAACTTTTGCGCAAACCAATCAATATACACTTATTGGGATTTTCTTTACCAAAAATATGTAGCAGAACACAAATTGGCCTAATTTAATGAAGAAATTTGATTTTTTTACATTTTTTATTGGATGTGTTTTTATCATAAAGTAAAAAATAATGAGTTTTTTTTTTTTTTTTTAAATTGTCGCTTTTTTGTGTTTCTAGTGCAAAAAAAAAAAAAAGGAGAGGTGATCAAATTCCACCAAAAGAAAGCTCTATTGTGGGGGAAAAAGGACATCAATTTTATTTGTGTACAGCGTCACACGACCGCGCAATGGTCAGTTAAAGTAACGCAGTGCTGTATTTTAAAAAATAGCCTGGTCATGAAGGGGGGTAAATCTTCCAGAACTGAAGTGGTTAAGGAACCCCCTAGCAACCTCAGGAGAAATCCTGGAGCAGAGGAAATATATTCAGGGGCATTTTAGTAGGGGGGGGCTGATGTTTTTTTATAAATATAAACCATGGCTGTAATTACCTGGTATGCTGCCTTACAACAATGTCTTCCTTCTGAAAATGCTAGTTGCCTGGCTGACACCGCAATTTAAATAAAGATCTGGCTATACTGATTGCAGGTTTGTTCTGGGTCAGGGTCCCAAGCCTCCTGTACATGAACCAGTACTGCTGTACCCCAGGGCCGGTGCTAGACTATTTTACGCCCTAGGCAAGACCAGCTACTTGCGCCCCCCCAAAAAAGAAAAAAAAAGGGAAATGGTTAAAAACTCCTCTATGTCATACCCAGTGACCCTGATCTGATGCTTCCTCTATGTTATGCTCTCATACCCAGTGACCCCCCTATTCCTCTATGTCACACTCGGGGATCCTGATGTCCCTCCGTGTCACACCCAGGGACTTTGATGTTTTTCCATGTCACACCCTGGTACCCCAATATTCCTCCATGTCATGCTGTCATATCCACTGACCCCAATGTTCCTCCATGTCACACCCAGGGACCCCCGTGTTCCTCCATGTCATGCAGTCATACCCAGTGACCCCAATGTTCCTCTATGTCAGACACTGATGTTCATCCATGTCACATCTGGGGACCCTGGTGTTCATCCATGTAACACCTGGGGACCCTAATGTTTCTCTGTGTCACATCTGGGGACCCAATCCCCCCATGGCACACCCAGGGACCCCAATTCCTCATGGCTCACCTGGTGACCCCGAACCCCTGTTACACCCGGTGACCCCTATCCTCCATGTCACACCTGGTGACTCTGATTCCCCATGGCACACCTGATAACCCCGATTCCCTTTCATACCAGGGATGCTCCATGTAACACCCAGGGACCCCGATCCCCTGTTCTGGGCACAATCACTGGGCGGTATGAAGAGAGAGGCCCGCACTCTGCCCTCCTTCACCGTGATCCTGCTGATTCCTTCTCCCAGGACACTCCTCTCCTGGACCACAGTGCTCACAACAGCTCCAACTGGCTCCTGGTGGAGGGAAAAGCAGCGGTCAGAGAGCTCCACACTTATTTCATCGCCAACCTCCTCACCCCAGACCATTCCGGTGCCTCGTCGCTTCTGCTCCAGTAAAGGTTCCGCCCTCCAGTGCCGAGCTCCGGCTCAGGTTCAGCTCTCCTCAGCTCCCTGCTTAATACCGACCCAGGGAAATAAACGGCTGCCCATCAGCTGAGTGCAGAGAGTCTCTTCCTGCCCGGGGTTAAGGCCGCTCAGCTCCAGCCTAAGAAGATCATCATTCAGGCAGCACACTGGTGGACTCACTTCCTGCCTCTTTGGGCCCTCTAACAGTGGTGGAAAGCCAGGGCCTGGTAGTTCCGCACTGCCCAAGACACCTAGCATATTCCACTGCCCCTTCTTCCTCCCCCATGGCCGCCCCTCCCCTCAGCTCACAAGGAGAGAGTGCGGACTCATGGCTGCGCCCCTAGGTGGCAATGCGCCCTAGGCGGCTGCCTAGTTTGCCTAGTGGAAGCACCGGCCCTGGCAGTACCCCAGTTGAAATTTCAGATCGGGACGACAGGGTGAAGGTCTGTGAGGGCTGGACTAAAAGAAGAGGATATGGAACCCCCGCACAAGAAATACATATAAAGGCAATTGTTTAACCTGCCACGCATTTGTATTCCTGTCCAACCAGTCCTAATATTTACACAGCCACAGCACTGTCTGGTAAGGCAAGAGACCTTATTTTTCTCTGCTGTAGTTAGGCAACACTTATAGGTCTTGTCCTTCCCCCAGCCTGTGACTAGACAGTTAGTATATAACTAAAGGAAAAACTTTTTTTTTTTTTAGTTTTGGACAGAGTGGAGAGGGATTAGAACCCCTGTCTGTTTTTATTGCTTTCTGCGCCCCCATTAAGGAGATCCACCCTCTCAATTTGTATTTTTACCATTATCTTTGAAAGTGAAAGTAAAAATATATCCCAAATTTTGAGTTGTCCCCAGAAAAGTAACAGAGGGCAAATCTTCAGATGGGGACACTAGCTCTGCTGACCTGGCAGTCCCCAAGGAATTCCCTTAAAGAGGTATTAAAGGCAAAAAATTTAAAAAAATAAATAAAATCACAAACATGTCACACTTACCTGCTCTGTGCAGCGGTTTCACACAGAGCAGCCTCCATTCTCCTGTTCTTGGGTCCAGAGCAAGCAAGCAGCTTGCAATGGGGGCACCCAAGCAGGTGCCCTCCCGAGCTGCTGCTCTGTGTGTCCATTCAGACACGAAGCCGTGGCTCAACTCCGCCCCCTGTTTCTCCTCATTATCTGTCTGACTGTGATTGACATGTCTTGGCCAATGAGGAGGGAGAGTCCCCACAGAGCCGATGCTCTTGTGCACAACGCTCGATTGAGAGGGAGGTAAGGTAAGTATAAGAGGGGCTGGGGGGAATTGCTGCACACAGAAGGTATTTTACCTTCATGCATGCTCACTTGCTGTTTGACTATGGGACAGGAAGTGAAGGGAAATCTCCACAATAGGACATAGAAAAAAAAAATTTTTTGACAGGGGTTATAACCCTCCCTGACTCTATCCAAAAACAGAAATGTGGCCTATAGTTCTACTTTAACCACTTGAGCTCCAGAAGATTTTACCCCCTTCCTGACCAGGGCCTATTTTGCGATTCGGCACTGCGTTGGTAAAGTTGGTACGCACGCTGCCTCGCTTTGAGCCCGTTGGTGAACCGCACGCCAAGATCCCACTATAGCAGCCGCGAGGCTGAAAGGTGTCTAGGAAAGGGCATTAGCGAAATTTCCATTAGAATTTTTTCAGCTTACCCACGTATTGGAGTGATTTTTTTAAACACCAGAGTGCACATCTTTCTTGGAGTTTTTAAATTATCCTTTGAGTGCTTTTAAACGTTATTGATGTTGGTATGATGACATTTTAAAATAAAGGAGTTTTTTAACACTCTGCACAATGAGGAGCTTTCTGTCCTTTATACCCTGAGCTGCAAGCCATATCCAGAGGATCCCTGCTACATCTACAGGAACCTGGAGCATAAAGGACCAAGCACAGATTGATTCTTGCTGGCGTATTCCAACAGGAATCCACGGCATCTGGTAAGTGAGCCATCTTACCATTCAGCACTCGAGGTGAAGTGAAGGGTCACACCACTGCTACATCAGCACGATATTGCATAGAAAATACTTTTTTTGCACTATTGCACTTTCTTCTTTCCAGCACAATAACACTATGAACTATATAAACTATTGAATAATTTCTGGTTTTTGCAACCAATTCAGTTTTGTATGGAATATAATTTATTGTTATAAGGTTTTGTATACAGGATGAATTTATGGTTATTATTTGTAGTAGATTGATGGGTACTAATTTAAACTGACATCAGTCCTCACAGATTAACCACGCACAATATTTTGAGCACGTTATGCACTTTATGGGTGCTATCTATACACCCCTTTAGATAAGTATTTCACAATATTGTTGATATTGCATAGCACATTTAATACACTGAAGCACTAAAATATAATACATATACAGTGCAACCAGCAGTGGGGTTACTCCCCACATACCAGAGGTTAGTGCAGTTATTTACCCTACTCACATGCGTAACCTTAACGGACAATTGCGCGGTCGTGCGACGATGTACCCAAATGAAATTGACGTCCTTTTTTTCCCACAAACAGAGCTTTCTTTTGGTGGTATTTGATCACCTGTGCGATTTTTTGATCATGCGCTATAAACAAAAAAAGAGCGACAATTTTGCAAAAATTACAATATTTTTCACATTTTTTTTATATGAAATTTCCCCCCCAAAAAAATGTAAAAATCCAAATTTTTTAAAATTTTTGGCCAATTTGTTTTCTGCTACATATGTTTGGTAAAAAAAAAAAAATCACCTAAAGTGTATTTTGATTGGTTTGTGCAAAAGTTATTGTGTTTACTAACTAAGGGAAAGATTTTTGTTATTTTTATTGTTTTTTTTTTTTTAACGAGTAATGGCGGCGATCTGCGATTTTTTTTGCGGGACTGCGACATTGCGGCAGACAGATCGGACCCTTGACTGACATTTTTGACACTTTTGGGGTTACCAGTGACATTACTACAGTAATCAGTGCTATATATACAGAGATGTATAGTAACGAAGTAGAACTACTTAAGTACTGTACTTAAGTACCGAAATGCGGTATCTGTACTTTCCTAGAGTAGAATTTTTTTCTCCTACTTCTACTTTTACTTCACTACATTTTTTCGATGATTTCGATACTTCTACTCAAGTATTTTTTTTTTTTTTGCTGCATAGTTACTCGTTACTTTTAAAAAAATTACCACTGCCAGAACAGTAGATGGCAGGTTGCATAAAGCTCAAAAAAATGTGTATAATGTAATTTGTAAATCAGCGCATATGAAAATAAAGGCTGTGTATAATAAAAGCTGCTATACCAAATCTTTCCAATAAAAAGAAAATATGAAACAAACAAATAAATGGTGCTACAGCGCTTAAAGTGCATCAAGAAACTACTAACAAACACAGGTTAATCATTTGAATAAATCATTTGAAATAATAAAAAACAATATGATGTTCAAACTTTTGACTTCTTTCTTTAATAACTACATAACACAGTACTTCTACTTCTACTTTCAGTACTTGAGTAGAATTTTTTTTTCAAAACTACTGGTACTTTTTACTTTTAGTACTTAAGTAGCAAATTTTTTGAAAAAACTACTTGCAATACTTAAGTAAAAAAAATGTTGAATACTTTAGTACTTCTACTTAAGTAACTTTTTCTGTGAGCACTTCCACTTCTACTTAAGTCACTTTTTGATCGAGCACTTGTACTTTTACTCAAGTAGAAATTTCGAGTACTTTATACAAGTCTGTATATATATGCACTGTTACTGTAAAAATGACACTGGGAGGGAAGGGGTTAACTTTATTGAAGAGGGAGGGGTTAAGTGTGTCCCTAGGGGCGTGCTTCTAACTGTGATTGGACGTGGCTGTGTGTGTAAGAATAGTGATCAACGGTCCTACATAGCAGGACCGTATGATCTGTGCTTTTAGTCCCGGGTCACACTTGTGCGATGCGGGAAGGCTGCGAATTCGCAGCCTGTTCCCGCATCGCAAACGCACATCTGGCAGTTCACACTGCCATATGCGATACGCAGGGGGTGTCAATGAAATGTTAACGACACCCCCAGTTTGATCGCATATCGCAGTGCGATCTGACAGTTCGCACAGGATCGGATCGCACAAGTGTGAACCACTGTGCGATCCGATCCTGATGCGGCTGGAAAAAAGGGTCATGTGCGTGTTTGGTGCGGATACAATGCAAATTCAGCCATACAAAGTGCACCTCCGATCGCATGTAATGAAGGAGCAGTGCGCTCCGAATTACATGCGATCGCCGCACTCGCAGTAATGCGAACCGGCCCTTACACAGGGGAGAATGACAGGCAGCTTTGTTTACATTAGCTGCCTGCCTTTCTCCCTCTCCACCCGACGATCGCGAGTGACCGGCGGACATCGGGTCCGCCGGTCACACGCGCGGGCTTCTTAGTGAACGAGCGGGGGCGGGAGTGCGCCTCCGGCGGCGCGCGCTCGCCCCCTATTGGCTCCCAGGCTAGTGACGTACCAGTAAGTCTCTTTGCCTGGGAAGGGCTGACCGCCGCCGTATATAGTCGGGCGGCGGTCGGCAAGTGGTTAAAGTGGTTGTAAAGGCAGAAGGTGCAATCCATGCTTTAAGATAAAAAGCCTTGTGTTCAGCAGCCCCCCTCTTACTTACCTGAGGTCCATGTAGATCCAGCGATGTTGCAGGAGTGTCTCGGCTGCCCAGGAGTCCCCTCCCCATTGGTTGAGACAGCAGTGTGGCGCCATTGGCTCCCACTGTTGTCAAAGTCAGTCAGTAAATGAGGAGGGAAAGAGGGCGAGGCTGGGCCGCGGCTCCGTGTCTGAATGGACACAGGGAGCTGCAGCTCGGCTTGGGTGCCCCCATAGCAAACTGCTTGCTGTGGGGGCACTCAACAGGAGGGAGGGGCCAGGAGCACCGAAGAGGGACCCGAGAAGAGGAGAATCTGGGCTGCTCTGTACAAAACCATTACATAGGGCAGGTAAATGTGTTTGTTATTTTTAACTAAAAAAATACTATGAACCACACAGGAGGCACAGTGCATGCAGTGCAGTGCGATTTGAGCCTATTTATTTTGAATGGGTTTAGCTTACACCGCATCGCACCAAAGTCGCACATGCACCAATTTGGGAACCTGGCGGCAACTGGATTGCATAGTCTTTCTGTTCCATGCAAATGAATTGCATTTGTGACCTGTGTTTGGGGTGTTAAGGATACCCGCTGCAGAAGGCAAGGGCAGTGTGATTTAAATGCAGTGTAGGGAAACACGCACAGATCACGGGTTTCCCACACCATATTCTAGTGGGAACCTAGGTTAAAGGAGAAGCAGCAAACTGATTAGCCCATCTCTGTTCCCTCATCCTTTCAGCATCAGGAGCAGTGCAGCAAGGCTGATCAGCTCCTTTTGCTGTGTCTGCCTCTCCCTGTTTGAGCTCTGCTGTGCAAGGGGCTGCAGGAGGAGGATAGCAAGTATGGATACTTACACTGCTTGTATTTAAAGCAGAGCTCGAACAAAAAAGGGAAGCTTCGCTTGTTTCTTCAGTTACTTCCTGGTTTCTTGCCTAGGCAAACTATGTCATACATCCCAGGAGTCTTCAGGAGGCAAGGAGAGGAGAAGGGGTTTTCACAGCTCAGCACACTCTCCTGCATGCATACTTAAGCTAAGGGCAGGAAGAAAATGCTACATGAATCTTTTGCCCTTACTCAAGATGGCCACGGCCAGAAATGCTATAGGGGGTGTTTTTCAAAGTCATTTCTCACCAAAAATAAAGCATGGAGAGATGGATGGTTGGGGGATGTTGCTTTGAATATTAAAAATGAATTAAATGGTGTTTTTGGTTTGTGGTGCTCGGTAGCAGTAAAGATCCGCTTTAATTACATTGGTTCATGCCTACTGGGCGCTTTTACCCTCTTCCTGCCCAGGCCATTTTTCAGCTTTCAGCGCTGTTTGAATGGCAATAGCGCGGTCATGCAACACTGTACCCCAATAAAGTTTTTATCATTTGTTTCCACACAAATAGAGCTTTCTTTTGGTGGTATTTAATCACCACTGGGTTTTTTATTTTTTGCTAAACAAATGAAAAAAACATTTTTCCTAGTTTGTTATAAAATTTTGCAAACAGATAATTTTTCTCTTTTACTGATGTGCGCTGATGAGGCTGCACTGATGGGCACTAATAGGTGGCAATGATAGGTGGCACCTATGAGGCGGCACTGGTGGGCACTGATAAGGCAGCACTGATGGGCACTGATAGGCTGCACTGATGGGCTCTGATAAGTGGTACTGATAGGCTGCACTGATGGGCACTAATAGGTGGCACCTATGAGGGGGAACTGGTGGGCACTGATAAGGCAGCACTGATGGGCCACACTGATGGGCTCTGATAAGTTGCACTGATAGGTGGCACTGATAGGCAGCATTGATGGGCACTGATAGGCAGCACTGATGGGCTCTGATAGGTGGCACCGATAGGCAGCATTGATGGGCACTGAAAGGCACTGATAGGCACTGGTAAGTGACACTGATAAGGAGGCACTGATTGGCAGCACTGGTGGGCATTGTTGGGACTGCACTGATAATCAGTACACTTACAATCAGTGTCCTGATTATCAGTGCTGATGTCTCTTTAACACAAGCCGGTTATCGGCTCTCAACTTCTCTCCTCACAATGTCAGCAATAGGAGAGAAAAGCCGATACCCGTCTTGTGTTAACATCCGTGATCAGCTGTCATTGGACACAGCTGATCATGTGGTAAAGGGCTGCTGTTATTGGCCCTTTACCCCGATATGTGACCTGCTGAGTCCAAAGGGTTCACTTCCTGTTTCCCTTACTAGAGATACCAGCGCCTTCACCCAAAAGTGATTGAAGAATCTGCTCGGTTGAGGACATTGCAGGATCCCAGGAAAGGTACCGTATATACTCGAGTATAAGCCGAGTTTTTCAGCATGTTTTTTCATGCTGAAAATGCCCCCCTCGGCTTATACTCGAGTCACTGGCTTCAGTGTCTTTTTAAAAATGGTGCCGCTCGGCGCCGACGTGTCACTGCACATGTGCCGCATGCCCGGGAATAGCCGAACGTGTTCGGGCTTTCCCGAGCATCGGTGGCGCATTTGCGGTGACGTATTGGCGCCGGGTGGCGCGATTTTTAAATCGAAGACGCCTCACCGACCGGTAAGTGAGACTCCTCCGCAGCCCCTGCATTTCCTCATGCAGTGCTGCGGGCATGGTAAAGGACATTCTCCTGTACCATTCCCGCAGCACTGCATCTCCTGTGCCATGCCTGTACATACTGTGCCATGCCTGTACCTACTGTGCCATGCCTGTACCTACTGTGCCATGCCCGTACATACTGTGCAATGCCTGTACTTACTGTGCCATGCCTGTACATACTGTGCCATGCCTATACCATCACCTGTGCTATGCCTATACCATCACCTGTGCCATGCCTATACCATCTCCTGTACCATAACCTGTGCCATGCCTGTACCATGACCTGTGCCATGCCTGTACCATGACCTGTGCCATGCCTTTACAATGACCTGTGACATGTCTGTACCATGACCTGTGCCATGCCTATACCATCACCTGTGCCATGCCTGTACCATCACCTGTGCCCTGACCTGTGCCATGCCCTTACCATCACCTGTGCAATGCTTATACTATGACCTGCGCCATCTCCTGTACCAAGCCCACAGCCCCTGTTTTGTGTCTCGTGGTGGTCCAGTTGGGTCCAGTAGCTGCTGCATTTCCCACCCTAGGCTTATACTCGAGTCAATAAGTTTTCCCACTTTTTTGTGGTAAAATAAGGTGCCTCGGCTTATAATCGGGTCGACTTATACTCGAGTATATACGGTAAGTGTCCTTATATAATAAAAGTTAGCAGCTACCGTATTTGTAGCTGCTGAGGTTTTTTTTTTTTTTTCCAGGAGCTTCCCTTTAAGAAAATGCACTTAATGATGTTTTAACCACTTGCCGACCGCCGCACGACTATATACGGCGGTGGTCAGCCCCTCACAGGCAGAGTGACGTATCGGTACGTCACTAGCCTGGGAGGGTCTGGGGAGCGAGCGCACGCCGCCGGCAGCGCGCTCCCGCGCGGTCACGGACCCCCCCGCGCGTGTGACCGGCGGACCCCCCCGCGCGTGTGACCGGCGGACCCGATGTCCGCTGGTCACTCGGCGATCGGCGGGGGAGAGGGAGAAAGGCAGGCAGCTTGTGTAAACAAGCTGCCTGTCAGTTCTCCCTGTGTAGAAACACTTATCATACGGTTCTACTATGTAGAACCGTTGATCAGTGTAACTACACCTCAAGCCACAGCCAATCACAGTTAGAATCACGCCCCTAGGGACACACACAGCCCCTCCCTCTAAAATAAAGTTAACCCCTTCACTGCCAGTGTATTTTTACAGTAACAGTGCATTTTTTTAGCACTGATTACTGTAGAAATGTCACTGGTAACCCCAAAAGTGTCAAAAATGTCAGTCAAGGGTCCGATCTGTCCGCCGCAATGTCGCAGTACCGCAAAAAAAAATCGCAGATCGCCGCCATTACGCGTTAAAAAAAAAACAACAAAAATGACAAAAATCTTTCCCTTTGTTAGTAAACGCGATAACTTTTGCGCAAACCAATCAAAATACGCTTTTTGCGATTTTTTTTTTACCAAACATATGTAGCATAAAACAAATTGGCCGAATATTTTAAAAAATTTTGATTTTTACTTTTTTTTTGGGGGGAATTTCATATAAAAAAATGTGAAAAATATTGTTATTTTTGCAAAATTGACGCTCTTTTTTTGTTTATAGCGCGTGATCAAAAAATCGCACAGGTGATCAAATACCACCAAAAGAAAGCTCTGTTTGTGGGAAAAAAAGGACATCAAATTTGTTTAGGTACAGCGTCGCACGACCGCGCAATTGTCCGTTAAAGTCACGCAGTGCCGAATCGCAAAATACCCCCTGGTCAGGAAGGGGGTAAAATCTTCCGGGGCTTAAGTGGTTAATGAATTCTGAGCTGCGTTAGTTTGTCTTTTACATCTGCCTTCAGTTCACATTTAAACTTTTTTTTGATATAACAGCATCCAAAATATCATCCCTTGGCAGAAATATGTGACATGGAAAGATCTATGGGGTGTCATCAAGTAGCTCATCCAATGAGTGAAACCCCTGACACTACGCATACTGCACAAACATCTTTCCATAGAAAACATCCCATAATGTTTTGGCAGAAAGAAAAACTGTTTATATATTGCGTTCCACTGAATTTCTTCAGCATGCGGGACACTGAGAAATCTGTGTTTGGTGTGAGCGAAGGGGTTAGGTTTCCCCTTAAAGAACCAGTGGTGGTCCTTCGAGCTGTAATCAATTATTTTTCTAAAGGTACTATTTGCAATAAACAATAATTATTTCTTCATTTGTATGTAGCACCCTCCTAGGTAGGTGCTAGGAAAAAGCATCTATTTGCTCCTTCTGGTTATCAGGGGAGCCTGATCTGTTAGTTTGCCTGTCATGTGTTTCTAGGTGTGATTCACTCGGTCTGAGGGAGTGTCCTCACTGTGTCCAATGAGGGGGCTTGTTGGACAGTGGAGGAAACCTGGCCAGTGACACATCTTGATTTATGGCAGTCCCAGTGGGAGGGCATTGCTGCAATGCATCTTGGGATTGCTCATAAATACGGAGGGAGCATGTGACAGAGCATCTTTTGGTGAGAGCAAAGTCCCAGGAGGAGGTGGACGACCGTCTCTCCTCCTGCTGATGTGAGGAAGTTGGTTCGGCCTGTTGAACCAGGTGTGGAGCTGGGCTACAGAGGATCCAGTGTGCTGACCAGTGGAGCTCTTGGGCAGAAGATATTTGTGAAAAACAGTATTGTGAGTACTGAGGGATCTGCTCAAGGGTCTGCGTAGGAGAGGAGACCACTCCAGAGAAGTCAGGGGATCAAGGAGCCAGCTCACACAGATTGTTACAGGAAAGGGGGTGCCAAGTAGTTAACCCTAAAGATTAGGGACAAAGGGGGTGCCAGGAAGGGCCCTGAAGTTGTTCAGCAGTACAGTCTAGCTCAGAGTGCAGCTTACCTCAGGATACAGTTTACCTCAGGAAGCTCTATTACTTCATTCGCAGCCACGGGCAAATGAAGCAGTGGCCTAGCCGTGACTAGCTCTATTCAGCGTTACACATCGTTGCACAGTGTTAATCAGCGCTATTCAGCTCTATTTAGGTTGTCTCAGCCTATTATGCATAGTTCTTTAAGTTGGAGTATCCCACTCATTCCCTTCTCCTATCCAAGTTCCAAATAAAACCAAAGATACTGGACTGCTTCTTGTCTGAGGTAAAACACTTGAAAAAAAGCCAGACTGTTCTACTGTTGCTAATGGTAACCCAGGGGGACCCATAACCAGCAGCTCCCTTGGGAGTATTGCTACATGTACCACTTACAAGGGCGTCACAAGGGGGGGGGGTCTCATGGCGACGTCACTGGATGGCCACACCCCATGGCTATATAAGAACCTGCAGAGAGCGCAGCTGGCACAACGACAGTAGACACGACATGGAGGATTGGGTCAGTGGGGGAGAAGACAGCAGCAGCGGAGAAGACCGGAGGAAGAAGACCGGAGGAAGAAATCCGGAGGAAGAACACCGGAGGAAGAACACCAGAGGAAGAACACCAGAGGAGGAACACCAGAGGAGGAACACCGGAGGGAGAAGACCAGAGGGAGAAGACCGAACGCTGAAGACCGGAGGAAGAACAACAGAGGAAGAAGACCAAAGCGACATTTTTAATAAAGGACTTATCAAAACGGTCTCTTGTTTTTAGTTACACTACACTGCCTTTTTTTGGGGTGAATGTACCCCATACTTATTCACATAGGGGGGCCGGGATCTGGGGGCCCCCCTTGTTAAAGGGGGCTTCCAGATTCCAATAAGCTCCCTGCCGCAGACCCCCACAACCACCGCCCAGGGTTGTCAGGAAGAGGCCCTTCTCCCCATCAACATGGGGACAAGGTGCTTTGGGGTGGGGGCTCAGAGCCCCTCTGCCCCAAAGCACTCACCCCCCCCCCCATGTTGAGGGCATGTGGCCTAGTATGGTCCAGGAAAAGGGGTGCTCACTCGTCCCCCTCTTTCCTGACCTGCCGGGCTGCATGCTCAGGAAAGGGTCTGTATGGATGGATTGTGAGGGGGGGCCATTTTTTTTTTTTTGGTGATGGGTTACCCTCAAAAT
Source organism: Pelophylax lessonae (assembly GCF_965119305.1). NCBI lineage: Eukaryota > Metazoa > Chordata > Amphibia > Anura > Ranidae > Pelophylax > Pelophylax lessonae. The sequence continues at coordinate 225,440,113 of NC_138778.1, read as the reverse complement.
TCATTCCAGACCGAAGGGTCTGGTATGGTCCCGGGGGGGAACCCCACACCGTTTTTGTTTTTTTTTTTTTTATTTATTTTGGCATGGGGCTCCTCAGAGCACAAGTTGTCTTATGATGATTCGACTTGGATGCAACTTCTATTAAAATCAATGGGCTGAAAGTTGGATCAGTTAAGACGGCTCTCATAGGGAACCATTGATTTTGAATAGAGGCAGAGAAGTGCCTAAAAGCAAACGCGGCTAAACACGCATTAAAGCCAATGAAAAAAGCTACTAAAAGCGCGTTTTTGCAGCTGCTTTTTCCTGGCGTTGGTAGTGGCTTGTTTTTTCTAACGGCCCGTGTGCATGAGGCCTAAACCTCATGTCATTAAGTGCTTTCGAAAGATACACACTTCAGGTAAACAGTATTGGAAAACACTTGTAGTATCATGATAGGCCTGCAGCACAAGATGTTTTCTTTCAGTGTTGTCACAATACTAACAAGCAATTGAGTACATTTATCTTCTACCCCCGTTTTTCACGTTCAAAAAACAACTTTATTAAGAAATGAAGTGCAATGTACACAAACAGCTTATGAATCTGTACAATGATAACAAAGAAGTCAATTGTGAATGTGAATAAACCATTAGAAGTAAATAAAAGGCTAAAAAAGAAGTACATGAAGTATTTACATTAGACAGGTACATTTACATGATTATGTAACTGGCAGATGTATTATCAGGTCTAGCAATCAAACATGAACACCCAATGTCATGGAAAAGGCAACATCTCAAACACACGTGGCGGGTAATGCCAACCGTCTGTCCCATACCTTATTATATACAGTAGGGGTGTGCCTGGGCACCAGTGGCGGAGGGGCGGAAAACAAACCCCCACCCCTTCTCGTTCTCCAGCCCAGCTCGCTAGTCCGCCAGCCCCGCACTTACCCCATCCAGGTTGTGGACAGCTTCCCCGGCTTCTCCCCCCAGGAATTCCAGCAAATGACAGGAAGACAATAGTGAATGTTCATTGGCTAATGTGACAAGTGGGTGGGCTCTGCGCCCTGAGCCCAACCTTTTTGAAGCTGGCTCTAATCATGTGCTTTAAAAGAAAAAAAAAACTCATAGAACTCTATACGTCCGGCGCTCTGCATAGAGATTAGGGACTGACGCATAGAGATTAGGGGGGCGGCGCCCCTTATGGACCGGCTGCTGCTGCTGGGCTCACCCTAATCACTACCGTGTTTCCCCGAAAATAAGACCTACCCTGAAAAAAAGACCTATCTTGATTTTCAAGGAAGGCTGCAATATAATAATGTAATCCAAGCTGTAAAAGGATTATATAATGTCCAGTGCGGGTCTTTATGTAACATTATTGTAAAAAATACCTTATTTACAGCGCTGCTGGGCGCTCGCTCTCCTCCTGGTTGACGTCAGCGGCCCCTCCCCCTGCAGTGCTCGATGCAGGGCTGACATCAGCTGGGACCTTAGCATCTCCCTCTGAAATACTCGGAGCAGGGAAGAAGAGCTCCGGCGGGTCATGTGAGTGCCCAGCGGTGCTGTAAACAAGGTATTTTCTACAATGCTGCATAAAGACACACACTGGACATTAGAAAAACCATTCTAATTTACAGTGTCACTGGGCACTCGCATGACCCGCCAGAGCTCTTCTTCCCTGCTCCGAGTATTGCTGAGGGAGATGCCGAGATCCCTGCTAACGTCAGCCCTGCTCCGAGCACTGCAGGGGGAAGGGGTGCTGACGTCAGCCCTGCTCCGAGCACTGCAGGAGGAGGGGCCACTGATGTCTGCCAGTAGGAGAGGAGGAGAGCTCCGACAGGTCACATGAGCGCCCAGCAGCGCTGTAAATAGGGTATTTTTTACAATTTTACATAAAGACACACACTGGAAATTATATAATACATTTACAGAGCGGATTACATGATTTACAAGGACATTAACTAGGGTTTATTTTAGGGATTACAGAGATTCTGACCCCTGAGCTGACAGGGAGGGAGAGGGGGAGAGAAGACAGGGGGCACAGTAACTTTTTAAAAACATTTTATTGTTTTATTCCTGTAAAAAAAAAAATGTATATTACTGTACATAAATAAATAAGACATGCCCTGAAAATAAGCCCTAATGCATTTTTTGCAGCCATAATTAATATAAGACTCTGTCTTATTTTCGGGGGAAACACGGTACGTGCAGTGCCCATTCCCCTACTGCCTGGGCTTCCCCCATGCTGGGCGTACAGTGCTGCTGGCTTCCCTCCTTCACCCCCCCCCCCCCCACCAGCTACTGCGGGGGATGTTTTAGGATGGAGAGTGTGGGAAGGGGCTAGTAAATATATCATTCACCAGCGCCTTCCTTTTCTAAATGAACACACTCACTGTGTTCATTCATAACTGAAGCATAGTAAATGGTTTTTACTATGCTTTAGTTTGTGAATAAATAGGAAGCCGCTCAGCACAGAGAACTTCCTATTCATTCACTGTCAAGTGCAGCTAAGGCTGCAGAGAAAGGTATGCGTGTTTGAGATTTGGGGTGCACACCCTAATGCCATAGGCTGCTTCACTTACCTTGTTCCTCCGGACAGCGACAGATTCCCCCTCAGTCTCCTCCCTCCTCCCCCTGCCAATAGGATGCCTTTTCCTTTGGCCAATTGGCAAACAGGTCTCCAGACCCACTTCCTGATTGGCCAGGAGGAGAATCAGTGTGGCAATAGCAAATATTCATTTGCTATTGTTACACATCTGGGTGGGCTCAGGCGCAGAGCCCACCCTTTTTTGAAGCCTATTAGAGCCTCTGGCTCTAATCACGTGCTTCAAGAATAAAAAAAAAACCCTCATTGGAATCCATGCATCTGGCGTCCTGCATGTAGATTAGGGGGCCGGACGCATGGATGGGGGGTGGCGCCCCTGCGCCCCTAATGGACGGTTTGGCCACCACCAAACCCCTTCAGTGACTTATGGTAAGTCACTTACCTTGGGTCAGGCTCCGCTGGCGCCCCCTGCTAAGTTGCGCCCTAGGCGGCTGCCTATGTCGCCTTACTGGTAGCACCGGCCCTGGGGGGAACCCATGTGGTCATGCAAGAAACAAAAAATCTGAGCCCAATATGTTTGTACAATAGGGCAGGACCATATGAGATGATAAAAGGTGCCTGCTTGTGTCATGCATATGGGGCATAAAGGGATAAGAGAATGCTTATAGCGAGATACACAGACTGGAGTCAGGTAACCCTTGTGTAGTATGAACAATTAAGTCAGACAATCAGACACCTTTGGGAAACCCAGCTTATAATTTTCTAGAATATCCTCCCAGTCTGCATCCTCAATGTCCCCCAAGTCATGTTCCCACTTAGTTTTAAAACTATATGCCAACTTGCAGATGGAGTCAACAATACTACCCCCATTGCCTGCTGACAGTTGAATGTAAAAAACCCATTGCTGGCAATAAAAAATTGTGAAAAAAACAGCGTGGAACCCCCCTCCCACCCGTGCCAAAATTGTACTCCTACTCATTCACCTAAAAAAAAGTGTCCGAAAGAAATAAAAACACAGAGAGATTTCGAAAATTCCTTTATTAAAAAAAAACAATCTCCCCCAAGGTAGAATACACTTTTAACATATTTATTCGTAAAAAAATTTGAAAACCATTTATCAATTTCCTTCCACTTCACAATTATGTCCCACTTTGTGTCGGTCTATCACATAAAATCCCAATATAATACATTTACGTTTTTGGTTGTAACATGACAAAATGTGGAAAATTTCAAGGGGTATGAATACTTTTTTAAGGCACTGTAATTCACATTATCCTTTCTGACTGATTCTGCCTCTTTCCTTTGGCCTAAACTAGGGAGACGTATTTCTCTGTTCCAGTGTGGCTGCTTTTGGGGGTGAAATGGGCAAAGGAGGACACTACTGTAGGGGAGGGTGAAGAGGGACAGAGGAGGACACTTATTTAGGGAGATGAAGGGGGCAGAGGAGGACACTTATGTAGGGGGGTGAAGGGGGCAGAGGAGGACACTTATGTAGGGGGTGAAGTGGGCAGAGGAGGACACTTATGTAGGGGGGTAAAGGGGGCAGAGGAGGACACTTATGTAGGGGGGTGAAGGGGGTAGAGGAGAACACTTATGTAGGGGCATGAAGGGGGCAGAGGAAGACACTTTTGTAGGGGAGGGTGAAGGGGGCAGAGGAGGACACTTATGTACGGGGGTAAAGGGGGCAGAGGAGGACACTTATGTAGGGGGGTGAAGGGGGTGAAGGGGGCAGAGGAGAACACTTATGTAGAGGCAGGGCTGCCGCTAGAAATCCTGCGGCCCCATACAGCCTACCTGACAGGACCCCCCTTTCCACCGAAAATATCAAAATGATATTATCACCCCCTCCCCCAATCCCTCTTCCTAGCAGAAATCCCTCCCAATCACCCCTCACAGCGCAACCCCACAAATTCACAACCCCATCCCCATACAGAGTGCAGAGAGGGTCAAGAATGCATTATGTACGGAGTGCAGGGGTCAAGAATACGTTCAGGAGAATGCTAGATACAGAATGCAGGGTTCTGGAGTGCATTATGCACAGGGTTCAGGAGAGTGCTAGATAGGGAGTAGTGCCTTACCCTTACTAAGCTGACCAAGATTTTCCATAGATGCAAATGTTAGACAGGGAGCAGTGCCATACCAAGTTGACCAAGATTCTCCATTGAGGCCAATGTTAAAAATCGGGAGTAGTGCTATACCAAGGTGACCAAGATTTCCCATTGAGGCCAATGTTAAAAATCGGGAGTAGTGCCATACCAAGCTGTCCATAGTAGCAAATGTTTGTAAATGCCTCTGTACTGCACCTCTTCCCAGCTGCTACAACCTCTGCAACACACACACCTCTCCTCTGCCCTTATCTTCCACATGATTACCTTTCTAAAATACCTTTCTGTTGCTGGCTGCCATATCTTCCTTCTCCTTCTTCCCTATGCACGTGTTGCTTGACACAGGGGGCTGGTCTGAGTACCAGTCCCGCCCATTACCGATATCACAGCATGAATTTGACAGGTACAGTCACCCAGCTGGTTTGTTAGCCAATCCCTGGCTGTTCTAAATGTTCCCACTGCTGCAGGTCCTTCTGAGCTAGAAGGTAACATTTATCACCAGAATTATGCCGGACAAAGCCTCTGTACAGCAGGACAGTCCTGCCCAGGTTGGGAGGTATGCTGTCATCCTACCGATCTACCTGCTGTCCCAGCCCCCCTATGTGCCGGGGCCCCATACAGGAGTACTGGCTGTACCCCCCTGATGGCGGCCCTGTGTAGGGGCGTGAAGGGGGCAGAGGAGGACACTTATGTAGGGAGATGAAGGGGGCAGAGGAGGACACTTATGTAGGGAGATGAAGGGGGCAGAGGAGGACACTTATGTAGGAGGGTAAAGGGGGCAGAGGAGGACACTTATGTAGGGGTTGAAGGGGGTGAAGGGGGCAGAGGAAGACACTTTTGTAGGGGGATGAAGGGAAAAGAGGAGGAAACTTATGTAGGGGGTGAAGGGGGCAAAGGAGAACACTTATGTAGGGGGATGAAGGGGGAAGAGAAGGACACTTATGTAGGGGGAAGAGAAGGACATGATGCACACTAGCTCATTATGCCTTTGTCCTACAGGTTTTTTTAGGAGGTTTACATCCTCTTTAACCACTTAAGCCCCAGAAGATTTTACCCCCTTCCTGACCTGGGCCTATTTTGCGATTCGGCACTGCGTGGCTTTAACGGACAAATGCGCGGTCGTGCGACGCTGTACACAAATGAAATAGAAACAGAAAAACTGGCCTGCGGGACTTTATATGAGGTTGTGCTTATTGGCTGGAGATCAAAGAATGCATAATACCTGAGTAAAATAATAATTAGTTTTTATTGCATAAATGGACAATTGTATAGGTAAAATTCATAACATGTACTACCATAGCACATGATAAGGCTGAATAGCCAATATATGCGTACAAAATGAACAATAATCCATCACATCTCAGTAAATAACTAGGTGTAGCCACTTGATTACATAGATAGAAATTGCATGAAAGTAGGATATATGACATCATGAGCTGACGCGTTTCGGGAGCAGTATCTCCCTTCTTCAGAGATCAATTAGATTCAAAATATATCTACAAAAAGAATAAAAATATTGGAGTATACAGTATAGAGTATGATACATTTTGAATAGAAAGAATTTTCAATCCAATAATGAGGACTCCAAAAAGTGCTAAATACTCACGGGTAAGTAACACTAAAATGGAAAAAATTGGCTGGTGTGGAAGGATGGCACATCGCATCTCACCCGGGAGCTGAAGGGTCCTAAAGGATGGGCAGGCCGGAGAGGGGGATCCATGGTAGGTGGATGGACACTGTGTGATGGGGAAAAGTATCTTCCAAACCTGTCATCATGTGACACATGTGAAAAATGATGAAATTGTAGCAGATAGCTACTAGTGGGGAATGCATGAATGGTGAAAAAAAGGCTAGTGTGGTGAACAAAGGAAGAACCCAAATGGGTGTTGGGAAAAGGAGCAACATGCAGGAAAAAGAAGAGAGGAAAAGCAGTGTCTAGTGATCAGGTTGGGATGGGTGCTGAGTGAGTGAAGTGGGGTGGTGAGGAGAGAATGGACTGGTGACCCGAGGACATAGGTGAGGGGAGGAGAGGTGGCTGGGAAAGAAGGAAGTGAGAGAGAGCACGCAGTGAACAACATACCATGTGGATCCCATCCCGGCAGCAAGCCTCGGACCCTAACGTCATGTGGAGCGGGTAGGAGGAGATCAAACGGAGCCGAGGCGTCCGTGATCACATGGAGAGGAGCACTGAATGCAGGCCTCTCCGTCCCGCTGATGTAGATACACATAACAGCGTAGCGACGACAGTGTTCCCCATTATATTTACTTATGTAATATATTCTTATACCTTCTAGTCCTTTTTTCATTTTGTACAGTATGAAATATGCCAACATGCTCATCAAGTTCCTCTGTGACGATTTTCACACTGGACATTATACTTTCCCATATCTTTTGACATTTTTGCTGGCCTCTGTGTGTCAGGAGGTGCTTGTTTCACACCCCGGGAGCTGCGATGTATTTAGAGGGAGCTCTGTCTCCCTTGCTGTCCCCGCCCCTCCCCTCCCTATGGGAGGAGCGGGTCCACCTTTACATCGGCGTCATGCTGCACACCCAGCGTTGCGCGTCAGCGGCAACACTGTCGTCGCTACGCTGTTATGTGTATCTACATCAGCGGGACGGAGAGGCCTGCATTCAGTGCTCCTCTCCATGTGATCACGGACGCCTCGGCTCCGTTTGATCTCCTCCTACCCGCTCCACATGACGTTAGGGTCCGAGGCTTGCTGCCGGGATGGGATCCACATGGTATGTTGTTCACTGCGTGCTCTCTCTCACTTCCTTCTTTCCCAGCCACCTCTCCTCCCCTCACCTATGTCCTCGGGTCACCAGTCCATTCTCTCCTCACCACCCCACTTCACTCACTCAGCACCCATCCCAACCTGATCACTAGACACTGCTTTTCCTCTCTTCTAATCCACCGTCACTGCCTTTTTCCTGCATGTTGCTCCTTTTCCCAACACCCATTTGGGTTCTTCCTTTGTTCACCACACTAGCCTTTTTTTCACCATTCATGCATTCCCCACTAGTAGCTATCTGCTACAATTTCATCATTTTTCACATGTGTCACATGATGACAGGTTTGGAAGATACTTTTCCCCATCACACAGTGTCCATCCACCTACCATGGATCCCCCTCTCCGGCCTGCCCATCCTTTAGGACCCTTCAGCTCCCGGGTGAGATGCGATGTGCCATCCTTCCACACCAGCCAATTTTTTTAGTTCATTTTAGTGTTACTTACCCGTGAGTATTTAGCACTTTTTGGAGTCCTCATTATTGGATTGAAAATTCTTTCTATTCAAAATGTTTCATACTCTATACTGTATACTCCAATATTTTTATTCTTTTTGTAGATATATTTTGAATCTAATTGATCTCTGAAGAAGGGAGATACTGCTCCCGAAACGCGTCAGCTCATGATGTCATATATCCTACTTTCATGCAATTTCTATCTATGTAATCAAGTGGCTACACCTAGTTATTTACTAAGATGTGATGGATTATTGTTCATTTTGTACGCATATATTGGCTATTCAGCCTTATCATGTGCTATGGTAGTACATGTTATGAATTTTACTTATACAATTATCCATTTATGCAATAAAAACTAATTATTATTTTACTCAGGTATTATGCATTCTTTGATCTCCAGCCAATAAGCACAACCTCATATAAAGTCCCGCGGGCCAGTTTTTCTGTTTCTATATGTATTTAGGGATGGAGGTGTGCTTTGGTGGTAACCAGACCACTATCCTTTGTTGTACACAAATGAAATTGACGTCCTTTTTTCCCACAAACAGAGCTTTCTTTTGGTGGTATTTGATCACCTGTGCAATTTTTTGATCATGCGCTATAAACAAAAAAAGTGCGACAATTTTGCAAAAATAACAATATTTTTCACATTTTTTATATGGAATTCCCCCCAAAAAAATGTAAAAATCAAAATTTTTTAACATTTTAGGCTAATTTTTTTTTTTACCATATGTTTGGTAAAAAAAAAATTGCAAAAAGCGTATTTTGATTGGTTTGCGCAAAAGTTATTGCGTTTACTAACTAAGGGAAAGATTTTTGTCATTTTTATTGTTTTTTTTTTTTAATGAGTAATGGCGGCAATCTGCATTTTTTTTTGCGGGACTGCGACATTGCGGCGGACAGATTGGACCCCTGACTGACATTTTTGACACTTTTGGGGGTACCAGTGACATTACTGCAGTAATCAGTGCTATACATATGCACTATTACTGTAAAAATGACACTGGCAGTGAAGGGGTTAACTTTATTTGAGAGGGAGGGGTTAAGTGTGTCCCTAGGGGCGTGATTCTAACTGTGATTGGATGTGACTGTGTGTGCAAAAGCAGAGATCAACGGTCTTACATAGCAGGACCGTATGATCTGTGCTGTTACACAGGGGAGAATGACAGGCGGCTTTGTTTACACTAGCCGCCTGCCTTTCTCCCGCTGTACAGGAGGATCGCGAGTGAGCGGCGGACATCGGGTCCGCCACTCACTCGCACGGGGGGGGGTCCGTGAGCGGGAGCGCGCTTCCGGCGGCGCGCGCTCACTCCCTAGAGCCTCACAGGCTAGTGACGTACCCATACATCACTTTGCCTGTGAGGGGCTGACTGCCGCCGTATATAGTCGGGCGGCAGTCGGCAAGTGGTTAACCACTTCGGCTCTGGAAGGTTTTACCCCCTTAATGACCAGGCCATTTTCTGCGATACGGCACTGCATTGTTTAACTGACAATTGTGGAGTCGTGCGATGCTGTACCCAAATATAATTGACGTCCTTTTTTTCCCCACAAATAAAGCTTTCTTTTGGTGGTATTTGATCACCTCTGCGGTTTTTTTTTTGCGCTATAAACAAAAAAAGAACCACAATTTTGTTTGAAAAAAATTTTTTTTTACTTTCTGCTATAAAAAACATTTCCAATAAAAAATGTTTTAAAGATCTATTTTTTCATCAATTTAGGCAAATATGTATTCTGCTACATATTTTTGGTAAAAAATCCCAATAAGTGTATAATGATTGGTTTGCGCAAAAGTTATCGCGTCCACAAACTGTGTAATACATTTATGGACTTTTTATTTTGAACTATTTTTACTAGTAAAGGCGGCGATCAGCGATTTTTAGTGGGACTGTGACATTGCAGCAGGCAAATCTGACACTAAGGGGGTTATTTACTAAAGCTGAAGGGTGCTAAATCGGTGCAGCTCTGCATAGAAACCAATCAGCTTCCAGGTTTTATTGGCAAAGCTTAACCGAACAAGCTGAAGTTAGAAGCTGATTGGCTACTATGCACAGGTGCACCAGATTCTAAGTCCATCAGTTTTAGTAAATCCCCCCCAAGTGATACTTTTTGGGGACCAATGACACCAATACAGTGATCGGGGCTAAAAAAAATGCACTGTTACTGTATAAATGACACTGGCAGGGAAGGGGTTAACATCAGGGGCGATCAAGGGGTTAAGTGTGCTCCTAGGCAGTGCTTTCTAACTGGGGGGGGAGTGGATGTACTAGAGGAAACACAAGATCTGTCTCTTCCTCTGTGACAGAACAGAACAGCGGTCTGCCTTGTTTACATAGGCAGACCACTGTTCTGTCATTCCACCAAATGATCGACCTGGCCGCCGGACCCGCTGATTGGCTCCTGCTGTGTCCAATCACAGCAGGAGCGGCGCTCCAGCGGCGCATGTGCGCCCCTGAAATCCTGTGCACAAAATCGTGTAAATGTACGTTATTTTGTGCAGCCGAGCCGCCCTTTTGCACTATATATTCGGCAGATGGTTCGGAAGCCGTTAAGCTGCATGTAATCAATGTGGATGCAGTCACAAAGAAGAACATGAAGAGCTCTTGAAACAATGTATCAAGATTTAGAGGTGGGCAAAAGGTTGCCACACATTTCTCGCCTGCCAATGGCAATGCCAACACCTTCATTACAGCCCTGTGGGGGGGTAAAAACGCAGACCACTGCTGGGAAATCTCATCGCTTGGAAGCCAGAAAGTCATTTAACCCTCTGATGACTAACCAAGCTGATATTTTTTCAGTTAAAATGCATTCTTTAATTTGACACGTTCTTTAAGAAAAAAATATGTAAGAGATAAACTCTAAAACCACAATAACTTCCTTGCAGCTTTTTTTAAGCTAATAATCTCTGGGAATGCCAGAAAAGATATTTTAGTGCTGACAGTGCAGATTTCCAAATTGAAGTCGGTGCCAGTTCATTCTCGGGTCAAGGGCTAAACTGTACTGCTGTGAGGGAGTAGGAAGCCACCACCCACCCAATTCCACTGTCATCTGATGATTATTTTCTGCTGTCCTTGTTTACAAATGTGTCACATGAAAAAAGAAATGACGCTACAACTGAAAAACGAAATGACACAGTCCGGGAGTGGTCACCGATGATTTTCCTCGAGTTGCCGACCACCCTGTAGTAGCTTTACTGCTACAGGGCGGCCTCCCCCTACCCGGAAGTGCAGAATCATGAATATATATGCACTTCCGGGGAGGGAGCGCGCACGTGCGGCTCCAGCGTGCGTTTTTTTTTTGTGATTAGTCACAGCCAGTGGCGTAGCATGGGTTGTCAGCACCCGGGGCAAGGCAAGTAATTTGCGCCCCCTAACCCGCGGGATTTTAGCACTGGAGTCTCTTCCACTAGATTAGTTAAAGAAACCCTTACCCCCTAAGCACATGTATTGTTTGTTATGAAAATACTGATCTAATTAAAGTAAAATGCATCTAAATACAAGTTTGAATGACCAGCGTGCCCCCTTTCAATGCAGAGAGACCAGCGTGCCCCCTTTCAATGCAGAATGACCAGCGTGCCCCCTTTCAATGCAGAGAGACCAGCACGCCCCCTTTCAATGCAGAGAGACCAGCGTGTCCCCTTTCAATGCAGAATGACCAGCATGCCCCCTTTCAATGCAGAGAGACCAGCGTGCCCCCTTTCAATGCAGAATGACCAGCGTGCCCCCATTCAATGCAGAATGACCAGCGTGCCCCCATTCAATGCAGAGAGAACAGCGTGCCCCCTTTCAATGCAGAATGACCAGCGTGCCCCCATTCAATGCAGAGAGACCAGCGTGCCCCCTTTCAATGCAGAATGACCAGCGTGCCCCCATTCAATGCAGAGAGAACAGCGTGCCCCCTTTCAATGCAGAATGACCAGCGTGCCCCCATTCAATGCAGAGAGACCAGCGTGCCCCCTTTCAATGCAGAATGACCAGTGTGCCCCCTTTCAATGCAGAATGACCAGTGTGCCCCCATTCAATGCAGAGAGACCAGCGTGCCCCCTTTTAATGCAGAGAGACCAGCGTGACCCCTTTCAATGCAGAGTGACCAGCGTGCCCCCTTTCAATGCAGACAGACCAGCGTGCCCCCTTCAATGCAAAGAGACTTATCTGCAGCGGCGGCTTCTCCTCAGTTCCCCACGTTTCCTCGAGTCCTTTCGACCAATCAGGAACGGGTCTCGGACCCGCTTCCTGATTGGCCAGGAGGAGGATCCATGTGACAATAGCGAATTTTCATTCGCTATTGTCACACAATGGGTGGGCTCGGGGCGCACTGTTCTGCGCCCTGGGTCCACCCTTTTTTGAAGCCTATTAGAGCCTCTGGCTCTAATCAGGTGATTTAAAAAAAAAAAAAACCCACTCTGTGACAGCGCCAGGCTGCTGACTCACTCACTGCTAAACTGACTGAGCAGTGAGGAGAGGCGGCATATGTAGGGCTTGGTTTGCAACACCACCCCACCCTACACCAATGGACAGGTGAGGCACAGTCCAGCCCCTCCCCTCCCCTCCCCGCCCCGACCCGCCATTTTCAGCCATAGGGCGGCTGCGCTGGACATCTCCCAGCCTAAAGATGGAGGCAGTCACAGACAGTGTGTGAACTGTGTATGTCATAGTCAGACAGACAGAGTGACACTGCGGATGCGCCCCCCCAGATGTTGCGCCCGGTGCGACCCGCCCCCCCCTGCACCCCCCACGCTACGCCACTGGTCACAGCAGAAGCCAATCAGCAGGTGTTGACCAATGGATGAATGTCGACACCCACTAATCAGTGAGGAGACACATAGGACAGGGCTCTACCAATGTAAACAATGAAGAGCTCCGTCCTGTCAGTGGGGATGTGCTGGATTTTGTTTCCCTGCAAGCAGTGTTAATTTCATCAACAAAAAAGTTTTCGTCAAAGTTTTCATCAGCTGCATTTTTACAGTGATGAAAACTAAACGAGAAGTACGGGTATATAGAGGGGTAGGGAATTGGGGAATAGGGAACCCCTCTATATACCCATTATTCAGATATAGCGTTCGCTATATTTTAGGGAGGCCGCAGCCCCTTCACCCCTTTACATCTCCATAGCGCAGGATTTTCTCTTTTACTTATAAACGAGTACAGCACATTTTCGTCCACTGACGAAAACGATGACAAAAATAAAATCAGTTTTCGTTAACAAACGAAAAGTAAATGAAAATGTGAACTAACTTCCGTTTTTACTGAGATCTGCCTGCTTCTGCTCCCAGCAAGTGAATTGAAGTGACTGTGTGCACCCTGACGACTTCCAAAGACCAAGAGCAGCACTGTGCGTTACAGGCAGGCCTCCCGAGTCCCGACGAGAGTCCCACTCCTGAGCCCTGGCTCACGAGTCACGAGACGACCACCCACAGCCAAAGCAGAGACAGCAGACAGAGCACCCACTGTGAGTGTTACAGCTACAGCAGACCTGAGGCCTCCCCTCAGACCACCGTCCATCCAGAGCACTTTGTGTGCATTACAGGCCTCTCTGACCACCTTCCAGAGCACTGTGCAGCATTACAGGCCTCCTCAGACCACCTTCCAGAGCACTGTGCAGCATTAACCCTTCTCAGACCACCATTCAGATCACTGTGCAGCATTACAGGTCTCCTCAGACCATCGTCCAGATCACTGTGCAGCATTACAGGCCTCCTCAGACCACTGTCCAGAGCACTGTGCAGCATTACAGGCCTCCTCAGAGCACTGTCCAGAGCACTGTGCAGCATTACAGGCCTCCTCAGAGCACTGTCCAGAGCACTGTGCAGCATTACAGGCCTCCTCAGACCACCATCCAGAGCACTGTGCAGCATTACAGGCCTCCTCAGACCACCATCCAGAGCACTGTGCAGCATTACAGGCCTCCTCAGACCACCATCCAGAGCACTGTGCAGCATTACAGGCCTCCTCAGACCACCATCCAGAGCACTGTGCAGCATTACAGGCCTCTTCACACCACCATCCAGAGCACTGTGCAGCATTACAGGCCTCTTCACACCACTGTCCAGAGCACTGTGCAGCATTACAGGCCTCCTCAGACCACCATCCAGAGCACTGTGCAGCATTACAGACCTCCTCAGACCACTGTCCAGAGCACTGTGCAGCATTACAGGCCTCCTCAGACCACTGTCCAGAGCACTGTGCAGCATTGCAGGCCTCCTCAGACCACCACCCAGAGATCCGTGCAGCATTACAGGCCTCCTCAGACCACCGCCCAGAGCACTGTGCAGCATTACAGGTCTCCTCAGACCACCATCCAGAGCACTGTGCAGCATTACAGACCTCCTCAGACCACTGTCCAGAGCACTGTGCAGCATTACAGGCCTCCTCAGACCACTGTCCAGAGCACTGTGCAGCATTACAGGCCTCCTCAGACCACTGTCCAGAGCACTGTGCAGCATTACAGGCCTCCTCAGACCACCGCCCAGAGCACTGTGCAGCATTACAGGTCTCCTCAGACCATCGTCCAGATCACTGTGCAGCATTACAGGCCTCCTCAGACCACTGTCCAGAGCACTGTGCAGCATTACAGGCCTCCTCAGAGCACTGTCCAGAGCACTGTGCAGCATTACAGGCCTCCTCAGACCACCGTCCAGAGCACTGTGCAGCATTACAGGCCTCCTCAGACCACCATCCAGAGCACTGTGCAGCATTACAGGCCTCCTCAGACCACCATCCAGAGCACTGTGCAGCATTACAAGCCTCTTCACACCACCGTCCAGAGCACTGTGCAGCATTACAGGCCTCCTCAGACCACCATCCAGAGCACTGTGCAGCATTACAGACCTCCTCAGACCACTGTCCAGAGCACTGTGCAGCATTACAGGCCTCCTCAGACCACTGTCCAGAGCACTGTGCAGCATTGCAGGCCTCCTCAGACGACCACCCAGAGATCCGTGCAGCATTACAGGCCTCCTCAGACCACCGTCCAGAGCACTGTGCAGCATTACAGGCCTCCTCAGACCACCATCCAGAGCACTGTGCAGCATTACAGACCTCCTCAGACCACTGTCCAGAGCACTGTGCAGCATTACAGCCCTCTTCAGAGTCAGACCACCGTCCAGAGCACTATGCAGCATTACAGGCCTCTTCAGAGTCAGACCACCGTCCAGAGCACTGTGCAACATTAAAGACCGCTGCGCAAATACGGTGTGACATAAAATATTGCAACAACCACCATTTTATTCTCTAGGGTCTCTGTTAAAAAAAAAAATACATAATGTTTGGGGGTTCCAAGTAATTTTCTAGCAAAAAATACTGATTTTAACTTGTAAGAAACAAGTGTCAGAAAAAGGCCAGCAAGTGGTGTAACAATAAAAAACTACAGTAAAATAAATAAGAAAAAAAGAATTTAAGCGCCCTATTCCTCAGGTGCACAAGCGAGCGCACAAATGTAAACAGTGTTTAAACCACATGTGAGATATCACCCCAATCGTTAGAGCGAGAGCAATAATTCTAGCACTAGACTTTCTATGAAACTCAAAACAGGTAACCATTTTTAGCAGAGACCCTAGAGAATAAAATGACAGTTAAAGCAAACGGGTAAAGCAGGGGTCTCAAACTGGCAGCCCTCCAGCTGTTGCGGAGCTACAAGTCCTATTATGCCTCTGCCTATGGGAGTCATGCTTGTAACTGTCAGCCTTGCATGGGAATTGTAGTTCTGCAACAGCTGGAGGGCCACCAGTTTGAGACACCTGGAGTAAAGGCTCCAGGGAAAGTGAGCAGAGATGGGGGGGGGGGGGGGATAGGGGTCAGTGAGGGACCACAAATCAAATCAGTTTAACTTCCTTTTGGGGGGGGGGTTCTGGGCTATCAAGGCAAAGTGGCAACGTGTTTTTATGATAAAAGTTACCTGAATTTTTCTTCAATAATTTTGATAAAATAGTTTTCAATAATAATAAATTTTTCATTATGAAATAGCGCTCACATGTCGCCTTTGAGGCATCGATGCATTTACAGAGTGTAATTACACATAGAGTACTTTGGGGCACAGTATAGCTATCAACATTCAAAGTATATAAAGGCAAAGACTCGAGGTGGCTTGGAGCAACCGCACTAAAGAACAAGCCCATCGAGGTGTCGCCAGGGAAGGTGGACTATAAGAACAAACTATCTATCAACCTGCTATCACAGAAATCATCAATTAGTCATTAATTCAGTACAAGTGACAGCCCTATTCGGTGCTGTGAGACATCTTGTGTTTGCTCAATAAGGCCTGCTTCATACGGGCTTCACCTTGTATCAGAGCAGTGTGAACAGCAAGCTTTGACAAAGCATTTGCAGAGCTTTCAGCAGGCTTTGTTGAAGGTCTTAAAGTACATTTCAGCTCTAGTTTGTAAATGTTGAACACAGATCCTAATAGGAATGCTGATTGCCACTTCAAGCAAGCTGCTAGCAGGATTCAACACTTCTTGACGATAGATGAATTTAAAAAGGAAGGCGCTGCCTTATACATAAAAATACTGTGAACAATCCACAATCTAATTAAAGTGTTTGTAACCCTAAAAAAAAAAAAATGTGGATCTTTTTCCCTTAAAGCGTGTTACACAGCACAGTGCTTGTGATTTGTAATTTGGCTCCTTGTATCACCTGAAATACCTGGCTGATCCTGCCTGGCTATACCCTTCCCCCTGTAAACTCACCCCGGTTTATCATGGCTGCTGAGCCCTGACACTGTGGTCAGTTTACGTGCCTCCTTCATGCACAGCTCTTCTCTGTTCTCCCCTCCCCTCCCCCTCCAATCTGCTCCCTGATCCTCCCCTCCTGCTGCTATCATAACAGTGTCATGTCCCTACAATCCACTCCCTTATTTTTAAAAAAAGCCGATTTCTTACCTTATTTCAGCGCGCCTCCTGGCGCTCACGTGACCATCCTTTCCTTCTCCTGGCTGACATCAGAGAGCGTTCTCAGCCCCCCTCCCCCCCCCCCACTGTAGTTGTCAGATTGGGACAGGAGAGAGGTGGTCAGGCACGTGTGCTGCTCTGAAATAAGGTAGAAATCTGCTTTTCTTTTAATAAAGGACATACAGTGGGACACATTTTGCTGTTGTGCATGGCTGCTGAGCCCTGGCACCGTGGTCAGTTTACCTGCCATCGTCATCTGCAGCTCTCTTGTCCTCCTCTTTCCTCTATCCCCCCTCCCTCCCTGCCTGTCTGCTCCTGTATCAGCGCCCACCCCCTCCCCTCCTGCTGCTGTCGTTTAATTTAATGTTTCATTCCATCCTCTCTGTTTACTAACCCTGTGTGCCCCTGTGTTTGTGTTTTATAAATAACAGCTAGGTAAAGAAAGAGAAAAAAACTCAAAATAAAAGAAGAAAAAGGCTGAGACAAAAGCCCCAGCATAGAGACATGCAGCCACTCCTGACAAGCTAGACATTGAAACTGAGGAATGGATACAGGAAATGGGAGGGTATTGTCTGAGGGGACCACCCCCTGGGGGTGGGATATGTTAAAACCTTTAATATTGACATATTCTGTTGCCTAGCTACTCCTACGAAGCAGGGACTAATACCCCATTGTGACGAATATGAAGATGGCGGCGACTGTCGGAGGACGTAAGAGAAAATAAGCTTTTTTACCAGTTTTCAGAGCCCCGATCGCCGCTCACGTGACCCACCAGCTCTCTCCTCCTCCTCTCCCGACTGACATCAGCGGGGAATCCTCGGCTCCGCCCGCTGCAGCTGTCAGAGAGAGAAGAGAGTAGGCGGGTCACATGAGCGGCGATCGGCGCTCTGAAAACTGATAAAGAATGTCTTATTTTTATAAAACACAGACACAGGGTCAGACAGGGATATTAAACAGACAGGATGGGATAAAGCGGATAAAGTGGCTTGACAACCACTTTAACTAGAATGGGCGCCATTCAAACAACACTTTGCATTTTCTCAGTGGACGAAGTGGAGACTGTGACATCACCGCCCCACCTTTACACATCGTCCGATTAGAAAATGCTTTGGATTCATTCCTAATAGCCATACCAGCCATCCAGTTTTAAGTGGTCCTTAAATTAGGGGCGAACCAGTTCAATCTGCCACGCCATTTAAGTACACTCATCTTTAAAGGTATGAAGACAAATAAAAATTCCTTTTGTTTTGCTCATCCATGGGTAAATATACGTCTGTACACCTTATCTTGTGAGGTTATCTTGCAAAAATGCCTTACCTTAATCCATGTCACACCTTTGTTATGATGTTGTCCTTCAGATTTCCCTTGTAGAGCTTGGAATTCTACGACAAATCGACCTGAAAGAAGACATTGGAACGTCACTTTAAAAAGAAATGCTTGAGGAACAGAAAAACAGAGAAGAGAAGATTCAAAGCAGATTAGGCCCCTTTCACACATACGGGCTGTTCAGTTCATCACGTCAAAATGTATCAGTTTTTCATCCGTTTTTTCATTGTTTTTTTTCCTCTGTTTTTCATGCGTTTTTTCATCAGTTTTTTCATCCGTTCTTCATCCGTTTTTTTTACATGCACTACCAATGCAAAAATGGATGAAAAACAGACAGTTTGTCTGATCCATTTTTTTGACGGATGAAAAGTAGGGCATTCATCCGTTCCAAAAAACGGACATTGACAAAAGCAGAGGAAAACGGATGTTAACGGATGATCATCCGTTGTCATCCGTTTTTACATAGAGATGCATTGATGTCCATTTTCCATCCGTCAACGGATGGAAGAAAGACGGACAAACAGACCGTATGTATGAAAGGGGTCTTACTAAGATTTTAAACATGCACAACGCCCAGCAGAATTTCAGTATAATAATGGTGCTCCATTGCTTGGCTATACACAGACAGAGAACAGCGTTACCCCAATTGGGACTTTAAGGCCCGTACACACGTACCGATCGTCGGCATACAAACGTTCGTCTTTTCTCCCCGGGATGTCGGTGTCTGTTGAAAAGTGCAAAGACTGCCCAAGAATTTTGTCCGCCGACTACAGCCGACTGCAGAAGTGATGTCATGTAATGGTTAACTTTCCCTGTGTTTTTTCTTTTCTGAGCATGCCCAGTCTTGCAAATCTGCGGTCTGTCGGTCGAATTCTGTACTGACTGGCGAACAATCGTCCGTTCTGGTGTCGGCATACAAAAATTTAAATGCTTGCAAGAAAGACTCTTATCCGCAGAATGTGCGCAGACAGCTGTCGGAGGCACCATACTAACAAGCGTACAATCGGCAGATCTTTCGTCCGCCGACGTTTGTATGCCGACGATCGGTACGTGTGTACGGGCCTTTAGAGGGAGGTTGAAAAAAGTACCTTTAACCACTTAAGCCCCAGAAGATTTTACCCCCTTCCTGACCAGGGCCTATTTTGTGATTCGGCACTGCGTGACTTTAACGGACAATTGCGCGGTTGTGCGACGCTGTACCTAAACGAATTTGACGTCCTTTTTTTCCCACAAACAGAGCTTTCTTTTGGTGGTATTTGATCACCTGTGCGATTTTTTGATCATGCGCTATAAACAAAAAAATAGCGTTAATTTTGCAAAAATAACAATATTTTTCACATTTTTTTATATGAAATTCCCCCAAAAAAAATGTAAAAATCAAAATTTTTTTACATTTTCGGCCAATTTGTTTCATGCTACATATGTTTGGTAAAAAAAATCGCAAGAGGCGTATTTTGATTGGTTTGCGCAAAAGTTATTGCGTTTACTAACAAAGGGAAAGATTTTTGTCATTTTTGTTGTTTCTTTTTTAACGCGTAATGGCGGTGATCTCCATTTTTTTTTTTGCGGTACTGCGACATTGCGGCGGACAGATTGGACCCTTGACTGACATTTTTGACACTTTTGGGGGTACCAGTGACATTACTGCAGTAATCAGTGCTATACATATACACTGTTACTGTAAAATTACACTGGCAGTGAAGGGGTTAACTTTATTTGAGAGGGAGGGGCTGTGTGTGTCCCTAGGGGTGTGATTCTAACTGTGATTGGCTGTGGCTTGAGGTGTAGGAACAGTGATCAACGGTCCTACATAGTAGAACCGTATTATCACTGTTTCTACACAGGGGAGAATGACAGACGGCTTGTTTACATCAGCCGCCTGACTTTCTCCCTCTCCACCAACGATCGCTGAGTGACCGGCGGACATCGGTCCGCCGGTCACACACGCGGGGGGGTCCGTGACCGCGTGGGAGCGCGCCTCTGGCGACACGCGCTCGCTCCCCAGAGCCTCACAGGCTAGTGACGTATATATACGTCACTCTGCCTGTGAGGGGCTGACCGCCGCAGTATATGTACTTGCGGCGGTCGGCAAGTGGTTAAAAAAAATAATAAACCGGGAATTTATATTATACTGTATGTATCGCTGGCATGTCATTATTCACCCTGCTCTGTTTATTATGTTTTGTTTCTTAAAATAATAATAATAATAAAAGTACCTTAAAAAAAAAAAAAAAAAAAGAAACCTTGAAATTTATATTATACTGTATGTATCGCTGGTCTGTCATTATGCACCCTGTTCTGTTTTGTTTCTTAACATAATATAAACAAAAAAAGAGTGACAATTCTGAAAGAAAAACAAAAATAAAACAATATTTTTGATTTTCTGCTATAAAACTTTCCCAATAATAAAAAATTTAAAAATCCCATTTTTGTCATCATTTTAGGCCAATTTGTATTCTGCTACATATTTTTTTGGTAAAGAAAATCTCAATAAGTGTATATTGATTGGTTTGCGCAAAAGTTATTGTGTCTACAAACTAGGGGAGAGATTTATGTCATTTTTATTTTTTCCTAGTAATGGCAGCGATCAACGATTTTTAGCGGGACTGCTAATATGCACTGTTACTGTACTAATGACACTGGCAGGGAAGGGGTTAACACCAGGGGCGATCAAATGGGTTAAATGTGTCCCTAAGGGGTGCTTTCTAACTGTGGGGGGGGGGCTTGCTGCATGAACAAAGAGACCTGTGTTCATAACTGACAGAACAGAACTGGTAGTTAGTGGAGACATGTCCCCTTACACTGGTGTTTAGTGGAGACATGTCCCCTTACACTGGTGTTTAGTGGAGACATGTCCCCTTACACTGGTGTTTAGTGGAGACATGTCCCCTTACACTGGTGGTTAGTGGGTACACGTCCCCTTACACTGGTGTTTAGTGGAGACACGTCCCCTTACACTGGTGGTTAGTGGGTACACGTCCCCTTACACTGGTGGTTAGTGGGTACACGTCCCCTTACACTGGTGGTTAGTGGGTACACGTCCCCTACACTGGTGTTTAGTGGAGACATGTCCCCTTACACTGGTGGTTAGTGAAGACATGTCCCCTTACACTGGTGGTTAGTGGAGACATGTCCCCTTACACTGGTGGTTAGTGGGTACACGTCCCCTTACACTGGTGGTTAGTGGGTACACGTCCCCTACACTGGTGTTTAGTGGAGACTTGTCCCCTTACACTGGTGGTTAGTGAAGACATGTCCCCTTACACTGGTGGTTAGTGGAGACATGTCCCCTTACACTGGTGGTTAGTGGGTACACGTCCCCTACATTGGTGGTTAGTGGGTACACGTCCCCTACACTGGTGGTTAGTGGGTACACGTCCCCTACACTGGTGGTTAGTGGAGACATGTCCCCTACACTGGTGGTTAGTGGAGACATGTCCCCTACACTGGTGGTTAGTGGGTACACGTCCCCTACACTGGTGTTTAGTGGGTACACATCCCCTACACTGGTGGTTAGTGGGTACACATCCCCTACACTGGTGGTTAGTGGGTACACATCCCCTACACTGGTGTTTAGTGGGTACACGTCCCCTACACTGGTGGTTAGTGGGTACACATCCCCTACACTGGTGGTTAGTGGGTACACGTCCCCTACACTGGTGGTTAGTGGGTACACATCCCCTAAACTGGTGGTTAGTGGGTACATGTCCCCTACACTGGTGGTTAGTGGAGACATGTCCCCTACACTGGTGTTTAGTGGGTACACGTCCCCTACACTGGTGTTTAGTGGGTACACGTCCCCTACACAAGTGGTTAGTGGGTACACGTCCCCTAAACTGGTGGTTAGTAGAGACATGTCCCCTACACTGGTGTTTAGTGGGTACACGTCCCCTACACTGGTGGTTAGTGGGTACACGTCCCCTACACTGGTGGTTAGTGGAGACATGTCCCCTACACTGGTGTTTAGTGGGTACACGTCCCCTACACTGGTGTTTAGTGGGTACACGTCCCCTACACAAGTGGTTAGTGGGTACACGTCCCCTACACTGGTGTTTAGTGGGTACACGTCCCCTACACTGGTGGTTAGTGGGTACACGTCCCCTACACTGGTGGTTAGTGGATACACGTCCCCTAAACTGGTGGTTAGTGGATACACGTCCCCTAAACTGGTGGTTAGTGGGTACACGTCCCCTAAACTGGTGGTTAGTGGAGACATGTCCCCTACACTGGTTTGTCCACCACAATGTCGCAGTCCCGCTAAAAATTGCTGATCGCCGCCATTACTACTAAAAAAATAAACAAATAAATAGAAATTACATAAGAGCCGGTTCACACTACCACGACCAGAAAGTCGCCCCGTGACTTGAAGAGACTTGTTTAGAGACTTGGAAGAGACTTGGAAGAGACTTGTGCACTACTTTGAAGAGACAGGCGACTTTGTCTGTGGGGAATGCCTGGCTAATCTCTTTCTTCTTCCTGGAAAGTCTGATAACAAGTCGTGTCAATTAAGATAAGGAGGCGACTCCCATTGAAGTATATGGGACAGTCGGATCACAGGTCGCCTCAAAGTAGTACAGGACCCTTTTCTGAAGTCGGAGCGACTTCAGTAGTGCCAATTAAGACGGCACTGATTGATTAACATTGCTTTTGTTATGTCAAGCGACCTGGGGCTACACAAGTCGCCTTACAAGTCGTGCTAGTGTGAATGGGCTCTTAATCTTTCCCCTAGTTTGTAGACACAACAACTTTTGCACAAACCAATCAAAATACGCTTATTAGTATTTTTTTTTTTTTTTACCAAAAATATGTAGCAGAATACAAATTGGCCTAAAATGATGAAAAATTTAGATTTTTACATCTTTTTCTATTGGGAATGTTATGTAGCAGAAAGTAAAAAAATATTGTTTATAATATAATATAATATAATATTCTTCAGAATTATCGCTATTTTTTTGTTTATAGCGCAAAAAAATAAAAATCGCACAGGTGATCAAATACCACAAAAAGAAAGCTCTATTTGTGGGAAAAAAAAGGAGATCAATTTTATTTAGGTACAGCGTCGCACGACCGCGCAATTGTTAGTTAAAATAACGCAGTGCCGTATCGCAAATAAAATATATAAAATATTAAGCCACGTCCATGTCCAAAATGATCTTCAGGCAAACGTCTCGATAATTATGGATGTGAAAATAAGTGACTGATCCCAACACGTGCAATCGAAGATATGAGACACTTGTGCCCTCTGTTGACAGAATGGGATATTGTTGCATACTGTTTGGTCAACCTCATTCATTCTATTAAAGGCAAGATTCCTGGGTGCCTTCATGTTTGTTGAGTCTCTATAGCGGCCTTTTTTAACCAGGGTTCTCCTAGAGGTTGTTATGGGTTCCTTGAGCAATAAACAGATTCTGTCTCTCAGATAAGCTACCACAGACACCTACAATCTTTCCAGCTATCTGTACAGGGAGCATTCTTCCCACCGACTGCCAATGTAAGGAGTTTTTTTCTCACTGTCCATCAAATTACTACAGGGTTCATACACATTTTCACCAATGAAATTCCATGACTTTTCCATGACTTTTCCATGACTTCACGTAAATATTCATGACCTAATGTTTCATGAAATGTCTATGTATACGTGTTAAATAAGAAAAAAATCTATGTCACACCCAGCATGTGTCACACCCAGCACACCCAAAATGCAGCACAGTAATCTTTTAAGGCCCAAGCGATAGTCATAAGGTGCAGGCGGACTGGTATGGATGGCACAGACAGTGAGATGCCCAAAATGCAGCACAGTAATCTTTTAAGGCCCAAGCGACAGTCATGAGGTGCAGGCAGACTGGTATGGATGGCACAGACAGTGAGATGCACAAAATGCAGCACAGCAATCTTTTAGGCCCAAGCGACAGTCATAAGGTGCAGGCAGACTGGTATGGATGGCACAGACAGTGAGATGCACAAAATGCAGCACAGCAATCTTTTAGGCCCAAGCGACAGTCATAAGGTGCAGGCGGACTGGTATGGATGGCACAGACAGTCAGATGCACAAAATGCAGCACAGCAATCTTTTAGGCCCAAGCAACAGTCATGAGGTGCAGGCAGACTGGTATGGATGGCACAGATCTGATGGTGCACAAATGCGGCACTTACTTTTGGGAGAAAGAACAGTGGTGCTCCTGCTTGCCCAAATAAAACTGTTCAGGTGGCAGTGAGTCATGAAGGTGCAGCTGGAAAAAATGCGGCGCTTACTATTCTTAGGCCGAACCTAACAGTCCCATGAGGCAGAAAAGAGTTCTCACAGAAACGAAGGCGACTCAGGATTGGATGCTTAATTATTTATTTACATTTATTTTTAACATTCCCGTAGGACTGGTACAGTAGGTGCTCGCAGTTTGCCCTACGGTCGGTCACTGGCCAGCAGCAGCAGAGGAAACGATCGTGCACCAATGACAGGCAGCGGGGAGGGCCGGGCCGCGGTTTGCCTGTATGTGACTGGCCAGCAGCAGCAAACCAATCACAGGCAGCGGAAGCGTCACTGGAGAGCAGGCCGGCCGCATGAACGTGATGACGCGGGGGTGCGGTAACTGAAACGGTTACCGCCCCCTTCCGCGTCATCATCACGTTCATGCGACCCGCCCTCCAGTGACGCTTCCGCCGCCTGTGATTGGTTTGCTGCTGCTGGCCAGTCACATCCAGGCAAACCGCGGCCCGGCCCTCCCCGCTGCCAGCGATTGGTGCTTGGTGTATGATCTACTCCTCGGCTGCTGCGGACCCGGAAATGTGCACAAGCATAAAATAAAATAATTATACATTAATTTGCAATAAAAAAGTTTTAAGCATTCGCTCCCC
The DNA here is from genome assembly GCF_965119305.1 of Pelophylax lessonae. Classification (NCBI taxonomy): domain Eukaryota; kingdom Metazoa; phylum Chordata; class Amphibia; order Anura; family Ranidae; genus Pelophylax; species Pelophylax lessonae. The sequence goes on along the minus strand of NC_138778.1, from coordinate 225,415,182 downwards.
CCGCCGCTGACCGCCGCTCCCCCCCCCCCCCCCCCCCGCTCCTCCCCAGATTTCCATGACTTTTCCAAAACATTTGTAAAATCTTACTTTTCCATGACCTTTCCAGGCCTGCAAAGTGTCATCTCAGAATTCCATAACTGTTCCAGGTTTTTAATGACCGTACGAACCCTGTTACTAGGACCCTTTACTGACCACCAGTGTACTAAACCCTTTACTGACTACCAATGTAAGGGACATTCTTCCCACTGATCACCAATGTAAGGGACATTCTTCCCACTGACTACCAATGTAAGGAACATTCTTCCCACTGATCACCAATGTAAGGAGCATTCTTCCCACTGACCTCCAATGTAAGGAGCATTCTTCTCACTGACCTCCAATGTAAGGGACATTCTTCCCGCTGATCACCAATGTAAGGAACATTCTTCTCATTGATCACCAATGTAAGGAGCATTCTTCTCATTGATCACCAATGTAAGGGACATTCTTCCCACTGACCACCAATGTAAGGAACATTCTTCTCATTGATCACCAATGTAAGGAGCATTCTTCCCAATTTTTGTTTATTAAAAGTCTTGCAATCAATAATCATAAAATCAATATACATAAATAAATATATACATATTTACATGAAAATGGAAAAAAAATACATAGCAAGTTCTGCTCTCAAATAAAGAATGGCTTTACAGCAAAAACAAAACTCACATCATGAAACTGTCATTACCGGAGAAAATAATCTTAGTAGGACTCACACCACCACACCAGACATCCAACCTGCGAGGTCAAGAAACAAAACCACCCCCATTATGCATGCAGCCCTTCTTCAAAAAGAAGATATTAACCAACAAAAGCTAAGGGCGTGAAAGAAATAGCATAGGAAAAGAGCTCCTCACCCAGAGATGGACAGTTCACCAAAAGCAGGTCTGATATTCCTCCACGCCCTTATCCAGACCGCTCGAGGCTCCCTGCCCTTCTCAAGACCCCGAATCTTCCCAACCTCACCCAGAATATCGTACACCACCACCTCAACAGGGAGGATTTTCTTCCGCAGGGTAATCTGGCACCGTGCATTCCACGTGAAGTAACGGACAACTATACTAACTAGAAAAAGTGTATCCAAATCAAAATCCCAGCGAGTCGGGAATGCCCCGTACACCCACTCCGCATAACTCATGCGATAGAGAAAGGGGAGGCCTAGAGCCCTCCCCACCCTTTTATACACCTCTATGTTAAAGGGACACTGGAGCAAAAAGTGGTCCATAGACTCCACTTTACCAACACACTCCGCTCTAGGACAATCCCGATTATCCACAGGGCGATGCTTCAGGTTCCCTCTCACATAGAGCCTTCCATGGAAAGCGAGCCAGGCTTGATCCCTAAACTTCAAAGGGATTCTTCCTAAGTTAATTAAACGCAACCCCTCCCTTCATTGCTTTATGATTATTGTCATTTTTAATACTTGCTGGGATATTTGTTGTCTTCACAGCAGAATCCATAGTTGGTGCTGCACTGGTAAGAGTTTCAGCTGTCATCTTCTCTTCCACTGGGACAGGGTTTTCAGCTGTGGAAATGGAATTCTGTTCTAGCACAGCAGCAGGTAAAACACTGCAGGTAACTTCCATGGCTGCTTCTATTCCAAACACAGCAGCATGCTGATCCCCTCCCCCACCAGCAATCAGCTGGTCAATCTGCCCTGAAACACTGGGAAGCTCTGGTGAAAGTGAAACAGACTCCTTGGAGCTGGCAGCCATTTTGCTTTCAGAGGGACTACTGGTCTCAGCCAGACCAGCAAAATCCATGTCTGGGGTGTTAGATGCAGGTCCATCCACATTCACCCGATGGTCCGGGGATTTCACGGTCAGGGATTTTCCCTGCATGTCTGTACTGGTTGTGTTCACAGCAGAATCTCCAATAGGTAGCTGTAGGCAAAGCTCCTTCTCACCTGGGACACCATCCACTACAGCAGGTGGGGCAGACATGTTGGATGGCAGCATGGTATACCGGGATTTCTCCACCAGTACTGGCTTTGCTGGTTTGTATCTCCTCTGCCCATCCACAGGGATTTCTGATGGATCATCAGTGAATGCAAACTTATCTGCTCTCAGGGGTGACTCCATCTCCTGGATGAATGTCAGGGATCTATGCCCACTCTCAACCCCCTGGCTGGTTGCCGCTGGCGATTCCCAGTTCTGGCATGGGGGGAGAGGTGCAGAGGCAGATGGAGCCTGGTCATCCATTAACTGAGGCTGCTGATCCACAGATGCTGATGCTTGGCTGGCAAATCTCCTCTCATTATCAAATTTTTCTTTAAACACTCCGCTTCTATCTTTCAACTTTTCCAGTAATAAAGATTGTTTCTTTACCTTATCTTCCAATTCCTGTAGCTCAGGCTTCATGGCTGTACGATTTTTACTCCAGGCCTGGCAGTATTTGGCTCTGAAGGATTTATGTTCAGCCTTCAAAACTTTAAGCTTTTCTTCAGCTCTTCCAATCGCCCTAAAACGATTGATAAACTTCTGGCTGAAGACATCCGCATTCTCATCGGGGCCTGGACCCACAGACAGGTCCTCCACCTCCTCCTCACTAGGCCCCGTGTCATCAGGGGGGTCCCTCCCAGGGCCTCCCCCAGGATCAGGCATTGTTCCTGGGCCAAGCTAGCAAGCAAGGCCCAGGCTTGAAAAGGGCTGGTTCTCACAGAGAGCTCTTTGGGTGTGTCCTCCTCCTTCTTCCCACTGGCCACCAATGTAAGGAGCATTCTTCTCACTGACCTCCAATGTAAGGATCATTCTTCCCACTGACCACCAATGTAAGGAGAATTCTTCCCACTGACCTCCAATGTAAGGGACATTCTTCTCACTGATCACCAATGTAAGGAGCATTCTTCCCACTGATCACCAATGTAAGGAGCATTCTTCCCACTGATCACCAATGTAAGGGACATTCTTCCCACTGATCACCAATGTAAGGGACATTCTTCCCACTGATCACCAATGTAAGGAACATTCTTCCCACTGATCACCAATGTAAGGGACATTCTTCCCACTGACCACCAATGTAAGGGACATTCTTCCCACTGATCACCAATGTAAGGGACATTCTTCCCACTGACCACCAATGTAAGGAACGTTCTTCTCATTGATCACCAATGTAAGGAGCATTCTTCTCACTGACCTCCAATGTAAGGGGCATTCTTCTCATTGATCACCAATGTAAGGAGCATTCTTCCTATTGATCACCAATGTAAGGAACATTCTTCTCACTGATCACCAATGTAAGGAGAATTCTTCTCACTGATCACCAATGTAAGGGGCATTCTTCCCACTGACTACCAATGTAAGGGGCGCCCCCCCCCCCCCCTACTGCTACATTTGGCACTTTTTTGGGGGGAGGGGGATGCAAACAAGCGAAACTTCGAATTTTGGGTGAAGCGTTAGTAAGTTTGCTTGTCATTTCGCCAGTAGATGTCACCGGTATCACTGGTCAAAGTATGAGATTTTACAAACAAAACTAAGTTATGAATATTTATATTTCCTTCGGCCAATCCAGTAGGAGGATTATGCCACTGATGCATGCTGGGGGGGATATAAATATTTTTACCAGGCCATGAGCTCACTCTCTTTCTCTGGGCTGAGGCCTACGTAAGTGCTGCTGGCTGGAGCTCAGCTGTTAGGGCCCAACAGCCTGGTTTGGGGAATAACCTGTGGTGAAGTGGTCCTGAAGCTGTCCTGCCTGGTCTGGAAGAAGCTGTGCAAAGGAGGAGACCCAGGGGAGGCCTCTTGCTCCCACAAGAGCCTGGTGACTAACTTGGAGGACGCACTTAATTTTGGAAACGTGCTTACAGTGTTGCCGGGTCAGCCTAAAGGTTTTGAAACTGCAATGCTAGACTTTGATTTGGATCAGGAGAGTCTGTAAGTGTTCCGCTATGGTATGTGGGACCCTTAACCCTCACCTCCTTAACTGTTCTGCAGTAAAACTTTAAAAAGACAAAAGTGACTGGCGCTCATTATCCTTTCTAGGTCCCCCTATTTTAGCCATAGACTCTAAGCCTTGGGGTGAAATGCTAGCCCACCCCTGGCCTCTGGAGGTGCTATCCTGCCTTTGGGGTATCAGAGGGGTGCTACAAAAATATAATGTCATAGCAACATTTGTGGTAATCTTAACAAGTCAAATAAATCTGCTTAGATTCCTTATTATGAGGCACTAATAGTTTTATGTCATAAATTAAATAGTTGCTTGATGATGATACTCTACCTACAAACTTCATTTTGTGAGTACCATACATACTCGAGTATAAGCCGACTTTTTCAGCTTGCTTTTTTATGCTGAAAAAGCCCCCCTCAGCTTATACTCTAGTCACGGTCTCACTTACCTTTTCCCTGGTCAGTGCGCATGCGCCGCCGCCGCTCGGGAAAGCCCTGTACACGTTCGGCTATTCCCGGGCAGACGCCGAACATGCAGTGACATGTTGATGCCAGGAGGCTCCATTTTTAAATGTAAGACGCCTTACTGAAAGGTAAGTGAGATTCTCCTGTACCATGCCGGCAGCGCTGCATCTCCTGTACCATGCCTGTACCATCTGTGCCATGCCTGTACCATCTCCTGTGCCATGCCTGAACCATCTCCTGTACCATACCTGTACCATCTCCTGTGCCATGTCTGAACCATCTCCTGTGCCATACCTGTACCATCTCCTGTGCCATACCTGTACCATCTCCTGTACCATGCTCACAGCCCTGCATCTCCTGTACCATGTCTGCAGCCCCTGCATCATGCCCGCAACCCCTCTTTTGGGTCTCGTGATGGTCCAGTAGCTGCTGCATTTCCCACCCTAGGCTTATACTCGAGTTATTACGTTTTCCCAGTTTTTTGTGGTAAATTTAGGTGCCTCGGCTTATATTTGGGTCGGCTTATACTCGAGTTTATATGGTATGTCATAAAGGATGCCACTTCCAGGGCAGTAAACTTAAATACATTTCCGGGGATGCCATATTTCATGCAAAAGGTTAAATATAACTTAAAGTGCAGTTTACTCTCCCAATCTGCACTGATTATTTTTAATCCTAATGCTGCTAGCATTAGTAAATAGATAGGAAAGTGTATCATATTTACTTTTAAACTTTTTTTTTTTCTCATTTCTTCAGTTTCTTCCTGGTTTCTTACCTCAGAAAATGATGTCATACTTCTCAGTAGTCTTCACGTGGAGGGGTTTTCTCAGCTAAGCACATTCTCCTGCATGCATGCCTAAGTTAAGGGCAGATGGATTTCAGGGAGTAAATGCTACATGAATCATTTGCCCTTAAATGCTAGGTGGGTGTTGTTAAAAGTGGTTTCTCAGCAAAACAAAATATGGGGACATGGATGGGTGGAGTTTACTTTGAATATTAACCACTTTGTGCCGGCATCTCCCTGCTCTTTCACTGCTTGCCGACCGACCACCGCAGATACACTGCGGCAAGGCAGCTCGGCTGTGCAAAATCACATAGATCTATGTGATTTTGTGCAAGCGGTCTCGGTGGCGTGCGCGGCCGTCGGAGCTACGCTCCCGCTGTGTTTAGACACAGCGGGAGGCGGACCGCAGGAGGAGCGGAGGTGATTGCCGTCGGCCTCCCGCAATCATCAGAGAAACTGACAGAAGACCCACCTGCTTATGTAAACAGTAAGCAGTGTCATTTATATACGGTAACAGTTCATATTATTTAGCACTGATCACTGTATTAATGTACGTGTGTATATGGTCCCCAAGAAGTGTCAAAAATGTCAGTTAGGGGTCCGATCTGTCCGCCGCAATGTCGCAGTCCTGCTAAAAATCGCTGATCTCTGCCATTACTAATTAAAACAAAAATCTATCCCGTAGTTTGTAAACGCTATAACTTTTGCGCTAACCAATTAAAATACACTTTTTGGGATTTTTTTTTACCAAAAATAAGTATTATAATACAAATTGACCTAAACTGATAAAAAAAATTAGATTTTTACATTTTCTTTTTTATTGGGAATGTTATATAGCAGAAAGTTAAAAATATGGTGTTTTTTTCAAAATTGTCGCTATTTTTTTGTTTATAGCGCAAAATCTAAAAACCGCAAAGCTGATCAAATACCACCAAAAGAAAGCTCTATTTATGGAGAAAAAAGGACGTAAATTTCATTTAGGTACAGCGTCGCACGACCGCGCAATTGTCCGTTAAAATAATGCAGTGCGGTATCGCAAAATAGTGCCTGGTCATTAAACTTTAGGTAGTTCTAACCCCCTGACATGCCACATTTGGCATGTCATTTTTTTGGGGGGGAGCGGGTACCTAGTTTTGACAGGTACCCGATACCACTTCTGCTCGGAGCACCGCGGTGCCCTGAGTAGAAGTTCTCCTCTCCCCCTCCCTCCCTTCAATCTTCTGGGACATGTCAGAGGTCCCAGAAGATTGCCGGCCAATCACGACGCGTAGCGCAACTCACGCATGCGTAGTGCGTACCCTGCTGTGAAGCTGCAAACTGTCACAGCCGGGTGCCCACACCAGTGATGCCGGCGCCGCAGAGCAGAGAGGGAGAATAGCGAGGCTTTTGGCGGCCGCATCGCTGGACCGTGGGACAGGTGAGTGTGTGTTTATTAAAAGTCAGCAGCTACACTTTTTGCAGCTGCTGACTTTTAAAAAACACAGAAAAGGCTGGAATTCCGCTTTAAGGGGGCAAATCCTTCCGGTCTTAAAGTGGTTAATCCGAAGCTCTGTGCAGACTTTTGGGAGTGGAGATGACCAATCTTCAAGTGAGAACTCCTAAAAATTCCACCTAGATTTGAATACCGTTGCCATGGTTGCAAAGTAGAAAATGGGTATATTTTTGGCTAGTTTCAGAAAATGATGGCAGCTTCAGAATAAATTGCAAGCATAATTTTCTTTTATCAAAAGGAACTAGATGGCGGTGATGGGGGTGGGGAGGTTGGATGAAGGCTTTCATGTGAGAGGTAGGTCAGTGCCAGAAAAGTTAAATATTAAATCCTTTTCCTGGCAGAGAATAGAATCAATATTTTACAGGTTAACGCTCCCGATATTAGTGCCACTACGCCATGTTCGAAGGGCATGATTACAAAGGTCAGTCATGTCAAGGATTATACTGATTGGTCAGTTCTACAGAAAAGGTTGCCTTTCAAACTGTATTTCACTTCTTTATTCTTCTGTCAAGTTATTTCTTATTTATTGATTGATTACAGACATTTATAAAGAGCCAACAATGTACACAGTGCTTTACATGCTGTACATTCACATCAGTCCCTGCCCGTTAAGGAGCTTACAATCTCAGGTCTCTATCACATATACTTATAACAAGGGTCAATTTACACTGGAGACAATTAGACGCTTTGGGGTTGATTTACTGAAGGCAAATAGACTGGGACAAATTGTAGTTGCTCCAGAGCTTAGTAAACGAGGAAAAGCTTCCCTTTGCAAAGTTTACCCAATCATGTGCAAGGAAAAAAAAATAATAATAATAATTTTTGCTTGCACATGTAGCACTGTCCTCATAGGGCTAGGTGTGTGATGACTTCTTGGACCTCCTCTGATTACCTGCAGTCACTTAGGGAACAGTTAACACATCCATCCTTACTCCTGATGGCTCGTTACTCAATACAGTCCAGGGGATTTGGTTTTATATTTATTGTGGAACTTGGATGGGAGAAGGGAATAGTGGGATACTCCAACTGAACTATTCACTGTAGATGAGGACAACTCTCACTTGTCCTCACCAGGTTACTTGTGGAAGCAGACACATTGCTTTCACCATACTGCCACTTGTATGGAAGAATTAAGTTCTCTTGCTTTCTTTAGCAGCAGACTTGATGCAACTACTTTATCTTCAGGACACTCTCTAGCATCCCCTTGACTGACACCCGTCCACTGACTCTTCTAGCAGAAGGGATGGCCCTTTTAAGACAGGCCCCATGACACAGATCTGTACTCACTATAAGCAGAATCAGATCCTTTCCAGTCAGCTCTACAGGACCTCTGGGTTCAGCTCCTTTCTGACTCTCAGGTCGACCACCTGAGGCCGCATTGCAACTTCTACAGAGAAGGGGCAGCCGCCCCCTCCCTCCGGGACCCCGCTCTCCAGCTGAAAGACCCCGAGCACATATGCCATTGGCATCTATACAGTATCCCAGCATGCACCGATGCACTTTCCTCTGCCAATCACCAGGGCTGTACCAAATGCCTGTGCACCTATTTGTCAGGTTTCCTCCCACTGTTCAATATGTCTCCCTATTGGACCAGTGTGAAACATTCAGAAAAGAAGAGCTGCACCTGAGCACCATGAGCAGACCTCACTAGCAGATCCTGCTCTCTGGTTGGCAGAGAACTGTTGCAGAGTGCGATCACTGGGTACAGCGGAGTCCATTCAGATCAGACATTGTGGAGTAAACACTAATGGAAAGGATGGCTGGCGCTCTGATGCACTGGGGTACAACTGATGTGGGAGCAAAATATCAGACAAATACATAGCAAAAAATGGAAATGGATATATGAGAACATTACCTATATAACTAGATGTGGGGCAAAGTCCATGTGGTAAGAGAGAGGGGTTATGGGATGAACGTATGCACGAAGGGCCGGCTCAGCTACACAGGAGTCAATCTGTAGACAGGATAAAGAAAAAACAAGCAGAGCGCCTCTAAGTGCAATACGTTTAATGAAGAGATACACATACAGTGTGAAATGACTCACTAGATACAAGGAAGTGAAGGCTAAGATGCAACGTCCTGGGTCGAGCTGTCCAATAGCTGATGCCGAGAGTGAAGACGTCAAGATGGTGCTATCCGGTAGATGGGATGGCGGGGAGATGCCGGCTCTTGCTTCCCCGGGACCGGACTCTCAAGGCGGGCTGTGATCTACACCTGAGGAAAGAGCGCGCATTCTCTTCACGAGCTTGACGCACGCTCAGAAACGCGTCGTGTGCACCTTGACCCTGCCTTCGTCACATGGTCGACGCCGAGTCACAGCCCGCCTTGAGAGTCCGGTCCCGGGGAAGCAACAGCCGGCATCTCCCCGCCATCCCATCTACCGGATAGCACCATCTTGACGTCTTCACTCTCGGCATCAGCTATTGGACAGCTCGACCCAGGACGTTGCATCTTAGCCTTCACTTCCTTGTATCTAGTGAGTCATTTCACACTGTATGTGTATCTCTTCATTAAACGTATTGCACTTAGAGGCGCTCTGCTTGTTTTTTCTTTATTGTGGAGTAAACAGGAACTGGCTTCTTTATTGCAACATAACACAGGAATCAAACATGTCACCTCATTGTAATAAGAAAGACAGACAGGAAGAGATAACCAACAAGTACAGTGCAGTGTACAGGAAATACACATCATAGAAAATGCACAGGATATCACTAAGCATTAGTGACATCTACTGTCCTATTTGTGAACTGCAGTTTATCTGTAATAAGCTAAAAGCTGTTGTATCTCCAACAAGAACAATATAGATTTACCTGGTAACCTTTCTAGTAAGTAGAAAAGATCCAAAACTATACTCTCTCTCCAGCACCTACCTAGGAGGGTGCTACATCCACCCCCCACCAAACTTAGCCATGTCCTCACTAGTTCTCGGCATCCACCCCTACAAAAATGCACGTACAAAAATTTACATGGAGTATCCCATAAACTTGCAAAAGGGGAAAAGGGAAATAACATACTGTATGTACAGGGCCACTCTATATGTGGCCAGTATATACAATAAATTACGTGAAAAAATATATACATCTGCTATACAAAATTTTAAAATTGACATAGAGTTTCACCAAGTGCATTATAATAATGCACCCCCCGCCAAGCACAAATCAGGAAGAGGTAAACATTCTGACTAACTATGCTACAAATAACATTTGTACATATATAAATAAACTATACAATAGGCATGACGATTCCCCCACAAAGGGTGAGCATGTAGTAAATCTACATCCAATATACTCACAATGAGACTGCCCTCTCCGCAGAGGCAACTTTCTCACCTGCAAAATCTCTAGCACTAACGTTCCCGTAGTAGAGACTTCTGATGCATTCGGCCCCCTAAGGAGAAAGGGGGTGGGGCCGGGGCCGGGCCAGGGCTCCATGTCTGACTTGACACACAGAGCCGGGGCTCGGCTCATGTGCCCCCATAGCAAGCTGCTTGCTATGGGGGCACTTAACAGGAGGGAGGGGCCAGGAGTGCCAAAGAGGGACCCGAGAAGAGGAAGATCCGGGCTGCTCTGTGCAATATCATTACACAGAGCAGGCAAGAAAAACATGTTTGTTATTTTTAACTAAAAAAAAAAAATGTGACTTTAGTATCACTTTAACCCTTTGATCGCCCCTGATGTTAACCCCTTCCCAGCCAGTGTCAGTACAGTGACAGTGCATATTTTTAGCATTGATCACTGTATTAGTGTCACTGATCCCCAAGAAGTGTCAGAATGTCTGCCGCAATATCCCAGTCCCGCCATAAGTTGCTGATCGCTGCCGTTACTAGTAAAAAAATAAATTAAAATAAAAAAAATATCCCATAGTTTGTAGACGCTATAACTTTTGCGAAACCAATCAATATACGCTTATTGGGATTTTTTTTGCCAAAAACGTAGCAGAATACAAATTAGTCTAAATCAATTAATAAATTAAATTTTTTTCAATTATTTTATTGGATATGTTTTATAGCAGAAAGTAAAAAATATATATATTTTTTTCAAAATTGTCCTTTTTTTTTTTTTTTTTATTTTGTTTATAGCACAAAAAAACAAAAAACACAGAGATGATCAAATACCACCAAAAGAAAGCTCTATTTGTTGTTAAAATTTTTTAAAAACATTACATTTGGATACAGTGTAACACGACCGCATAATTGTCTGTTAACCACTTCTGGACCGGAAGGATTTGCCCCCCTTAATGACCAGGCCCTATTTTGCGATTCGGCACTGCGTTAATTTAACAGACAATTGCACGGTCGTGCGACGCTGTACCTAAATAAAATTGATGTCCTTTTTTGCCCACAACTAAAGCTTTCTTTTGGTGGTATTTGATCACCTGTGAGATTTTTATTTTTTGCGCTTTAAACAAAAAAAAGAGCGACAATTCTGAAAAAAAAAAAACAATATTTTTCACTTTCTGCTAATATTGTTATTATTATTTCAGGTACTTATATAGCTCTGTCAATTTACGCAGCGCTTTACATATACATTACACATTCACATCAGTCCCTGCCCTCAAGGAGCTTACAATCTAAGTTCCCTAACTCACATTCATACATATTACATTCCCCAAAAAAAAATTTTTACATTTTAGGCCAATTTGGTTTCTGCTACATATTTTTGGTAAAAAAAAATCACAATAAATTTTGATTGGTTTGCGCAAAAGTTATCACGTCTACTAACTACGGGAAAGATTTATGTCATTTTTATTGTTTTGTTTTTACTAGTAATGGCGGCGATCTGCGATTTTTTTGCGGGACTGCAACATTGCGGCAGACAGATCGGACCCCTAACTGACATTTTTGACACTTTTGGGGGGACCAGTGACATTACTACAGTAATCAGTGCTATACATATGCACTGTTACTGTAATAATGACACTGGCAGGAAAGGGGTTAATATTGTGGGTGATCAAGGGGTTAAATGTGAGCCTAGGGGAGTGTTTCTAACTGTGGGGGGGGGGTGGCTTGTGAAATGACCATAGAGACCTGCGATCCTATATAGAAGGAACTCTGTGATCATTTCAGGGAGAAGAACGGTCAGCTGTGTTTACAACAGCTGCCCGTCCTCTCTCAGCGGGGAACGATCTCGGGTATCAGACAGCAATCGGCTTCCCCGCCGCCCCCTGGCTCCCTGTGCACGACCGAAGTATACCTACAGCGGTTTGAGCAGGAGCGGCGGGTGGTCGTAAAGTGGTTAATGTAACGCAGTGCCGTATTGCAAAAAATGGGCCGGTCATGAAGGGGGGTAAATCTTCTGGAGGTCAAGTGGTTAAAGGAAAATTCTGCGATTGATTTGCTCCCCCAAATTTTTGCTTGTTTATTATGTATTCGGTCTGACCAGACTTCTGAGGTTGAGCATCCCATCCCCCACACACACCTGTACTCTATCAGAGTCCACTATCAAGTAGATATAGGAGGAGTCCTTTGTAGTGCATTAGCACATCTATCCCAGCAAGGAGTGTTGTCTCCAAGGGTTAGAGAGGCTGGATTCACCCCTTTTTTATGGATAGTGTAGGACCCACTGATAATGGGGTACTTTGACGCAGTGGTGGGCTTGAGCACGATATGGCCATATGGTGGGACTAAATCCCCATGTTGCTTGGTCCATAGCTGCACTGGCTTTAGATATACATGTTCAGGGTTTGCTCCCCCAATTTTTTGCTTGTTTATTATGTATTCGGTCTGACCAGACTTCTGAGGTTGAGCATCCCATCCCCCACACACACCTGTACTCTATTGGTGTCCACTATCAAGTAGATATAGGAGGAGTCCCCTGTAGTGCATTAGCACATCTTTCCCAGCAAGGAGTGTTGTCTCCAAGGGTTAGAGAGGCTGGATTCACCCCTTTTTTATGGATAGTGTAGGACCCACTGATAATGGGGTACTTTGACGCAGTGGTGGGCTTGAGCACGATATGGCCATATGGTGGGACTAAATCCCCATTTTTATTTATGGATTGTCTCCATATTTGATAGTCATTTCTTTTGCATGTGTGCGCTATTCTTTTTTAATATACATGTTGCTTGGTCCATAGCTGCACTGGCTTTAGATATACATGTTCAGGGTTTGCTCCCCCAATGTTTTGCTTGTTTATTATATATATATATATATATATATATATATATATATACACACACACATACACAATTTACACGCAGTGTGCATCCTGTATTACACAGAAACAGAAAGTATTTATATTGCCAACAACAAACAGATTCAGTTACAAAACATTCCTGCGTGATCTTAATCCCAGCAGTGCCCTGCATCATGTAATGCAATTTACACATACGCAGTGCTCAGTCTCCTAATCTGCACTGCCATCTTGTGGACAATTTGGAAAACAGCAAGCGCTAACAGCAACTTTTTCTTTCTTTTGGGATAGAATAAGGGAGGGATATAACCCCTGTCAGGTTATTTTTCCCCAATCTGTGTCCCATTGGGGAGTTGTGCCTTCACTTCCTGTTCCATAGCCAAAACAGGAAGTGAGAGGAAATACCTCTAAAGTGAGGGAATCTCTGGTTTTCACCAGAACTAGTGTCCCCATTGGAAGATCCCCCCTCTTCTATTCTGGGGACAACCCAAAATTTGGGATTTTCTTTTACTTTGGGGACAACCCAAAATTTGAGATTTTCTTTTACTTTTACCTCCAATGATAATGGTAAAAAGGGGAACTAGAGAGGGTGAATCTCCCTAATGGTGGCACAGACAGCAATAAAAACTGACATGTGTTCTAATCTCTATCCACAATTACAACACCAATTCCAAAAAAGTTGAGTAAATTCTGCAAAAAAACAATGTAATGATTTGCAAATCTTATAAACCCGTATTTTATTCACAATAGAAAATATATCAAATGTTTAAACTGAGAAAATGGACCATTTTATGAAAAAAAAAAAAAAATAAGGTAATTTTGAAATTGATGGCAGCAACGCATCTCAAAAATAGTTGGGGCGGGGCCATGTTTAACACAGTGTAGCACCATCTCCTTTTTTTAACAACACTCTGTAAACATCTGGGGAACTGATGAGACCATTTGCTGGAGTTTGGGGAAAGGAATGTTGTCCCATTCTGGCCTGGTATAGGATTCTAACTGCTCAACAGTCCTGGGTCGTCTTTGTAACATTTTTCGTTTCAATATGTGCCAAATATTTTCAATTGGTTAAAGGTCTGGACTGCAGGCAGGCCAGTTAAAGAGGAAGTAAACCCTCCTCTGCAACTTGTACCTACAGGTAAGCCTATATTAAGCCATACCTATAGGTACTGTAAATATCTCCTAAACATGCACCGTTTAGGAGATACAGTGCATTGCAAAAGTATTCGGCCCCCTTGAACTTTTCAACCTTTTGCCACATTTCAGGCTTCAAACATAAAGATATAAAACTGTAATTTTTTGCGAAGAATCAACAACAAGTGGGACACAATCATGAAGTGGAACGAAATTTATTGGATATTTCAAACTTTTTTAACAAATAAAAAACTGAAAAATTGGGCGTGCAAAATTATTCAGCCCCTTTACTTTCAGTGCAGCAAACTCTCTCCAGAAGTTCAGTGAGGATCTCTGAATGATCCAATGTTGACCTAAATGACTAATGATGATAAATAGAATCCACCTGTGTGTAATCAAGTCTCCGTATAAATGCACCTGCACTGTGATAGTCTCAGAGGTCCGTTTAAAGCGCAGAGAGCATCATGAAGAACAAGGAACACACCCGGCAGGTCCGAGATACTGTTGTGGAGAAGTTTAAAGCCGGATTTGGATACAAAAAGATTTCCCAAGCAAGCGATAATATTGAAATGGAAGGAGTATCAGACCACTGCAAATCTACGAAGACCTGGCCGTCCCTCTAAACTTTCAGCTCATACAAGGAGAAGACTGATCAGAGATGCAGCCAAGAGGCCCATGATCACTCTGGATGAACTGCAGAGATCTACAGCTGAGGTGGGAGACTCTGTCCATAGGACAACAATCAGTCGTATACTGCACAAATCTGGCCTTTATGGAAGAGTGGCAAGAAGAAAGCCATTTCTTAAAGATATCCATAAAAAGTGTCATTTAAAGTTTGCCACAATCCACCTGGGAGACACCAAACATGTGGAAGAAGGTGCTCTGGTCAGATGAAACCAAAATCAAACTTTTTGGCAACAATGCAAAACGTTATGTTTGGCGTAAAAGCAACACAGCTCATCACCCTGAACACAGCATTCCCACTGTCAAACATGGTGGTGGCAGCATCATGGTTTGGGCCGGCTTTTCTTCAGCAGGGACAGGGAAGATGGTTAAAATTGATGGGAAGATGGATGGAGCCAAATACAGGACCATTCTGGAAGAAAACCTGATGGAGTCTGCAAAAGACCTGAGACTGGGACGGAGATTTGTCTTCCAACAAGACAATGATACAAAACATAAAGCAAAATCTTCAGTGGAATGGTTCACTAATAAACATATCCAGGTGTTAGAATGGCCAAGTCATAGTCCAGACCGGAATCCAATCGAGAATCTGTGGAAAGAACTGAAAACTGCTGTTCACAAACGATCTCCATCCAACCTCACTGAGCTTGAGCTGTTTTGCAAGGAGGAATGGGCAAAAATGTCAGTGTCTCGATGTTCAAAACTGATAGAGACATACCCCAAGCGACTTACAGCTGCAATCGCAGCAAAAGGTGGCGCTACAAAGTATTAACTTAAGGGGGCTGAATAATTTTGCACGCCCAATTTTTCAGTTTATTATTTGTTAAAAAAGTTTGAAATATCCAATAAATTTCGTTCCACTTCATGATTGTGTCCCACTTGTTGTTGATTCTTCACAAAAATTACAGTTTTATATCTTTATGTTTGAAGCCTGAAATGTGGCAAAAGGTTAAAAAGTTCAAGGGGGCCGAATACTTTCGCAATGCACTGTATTTACTTTGCATGCAGCCAGTGACAGCACTGGCACATGCGCTCTGAAGGAACGGCCGCTCGTGCCGTTCCTTCAGAGCCCCGTGCCATTACCGTCGGCTCCAGCCAATCAGATGGCTGGATGCCGCAAACCAGGAAGAAGGGGCGACAGAACATGTCGCCCATGAGACAGGTAAGCGGTCGGCACTGTGGGGCTTCGTTCTTAGGTAAGTATTTCATAATGAGCTAGTATGCGATGCATACTAGCTCATTATGTGTTTTTCTTTCAGGTGTTCTTTTTTTTTTTTTAATTCGGAGGTTTACAACCTCTTTAAGCACCTGGACTCTTCTACTATGAAGCCATGCTGTTGTCATAGATGCAGTATACGCTTTAGCATCGTCTTGCTAAAATATACAAGGCCTTCCCTGAAAAAGGCATCATCTGGATGGGAGCAAATGCGGATTTAAAAACCTGAAATATCTTTCAGCATTGATGGTGCTTTTCCAAATGTGCAAGCTGCCCATTCCATACGTACAAATGCACCCCCATACCATCAGAGAAGCAGGCCTTTGAACTGAGTGCTAATAAGAAGCTGGAGTGTCTCTCTCCTGTTAAGTCCAGAAAAAGAATGTCAAATTTCGATTCAGCTGACCACAGAACAGTTTTCCACTTTGCAACAGACCATTTGAAATGAGCTTTGGCCCAGAGAAGACAGTGGAATTTCTGGATCATGTTCAAATATGGCTTCTTCTGTGCATGAAAGAGGTTTATCCTGCATTTGTGGATGGCACAGCAAACTGTGTTCACAGACAGTGATTTTTGGAAGTATTCCTGAGCCCATGTAGTGATGTCCATCACAGAATCATGTCTGTTTTTAACGCAGTGCCGTCTGAGGGCCCCGAGATCACAGGCATCCATTATTGTGTTTGGGCCTTTTCCATAGCGCACAGAGATTTCTCCAGATTCTCTGAATCTTTTGATGATCTTAAATACTATGGATGATGACATAATTAAAGGGTAATTCCACTTTGGTGGGGAAAAAAATAGCGAATAGAAAAAAAAATAATAATAATATAGAGTATACAATTGCGGCACAAGTCATATTGTAATTGAATGTTGTTAAAGTGGAGCTCCACCCAAAAGTGGAACCTCCGCTGATCTGCTTGATCCCCCCCCCCTCCGGCACCTTTCAGGGGGGAGGGGGGGGAACAGCTACCTGTTTTTGACAGGTACCCTTTCCCTTTTCCGGGAGGCGGTGCCGTGGCGCCATCTCTCGGAGGTTCACTTACTGATTACACACTCTGCTAGGATAAAGCCAGTCTTTGCTGCTGTGAAGTGCCTGCTATTACTCTGCACTCAAGCCCTCCCAGGTTTCTGGCGAGTACACTGGCCCCAGGTTTTCTGGGAGCCCCCCTTCACCCCCACCCCCTCCTCTCTTCCTATTCTGATCCCTGCAGGTCAGCGCCAGAATGGAGACCTCTCCGCCCTCCTGTGCTCAGCCCGCCCTTAACAGGTACCCAGGGCTTTTGGGGTTTGGGGTGTGGGGTGTGGGAAGGGGGGATTGGGGCATTATTTATGTACCTGGCTCCCTGTCTGTGTCCGCTTTTGTTTCCTTTATTTTACAGCCCTTCCCGTCAGATGCTCGTCACTCATAGAGATGAGCGTCGATCAAGTTCGCATCACCAGCACTCTTCCTCAAAATCCGCTTGGAGATCCCCGTCGGGCTCCCAGCGTCATAAGAAGACATCTGCATCATCCGGCCCCTCACAACACCCAGTCAGAGCGGGTTGTTGGGGTTGTGGCGCCCGAGTCCCTGAAGGCAAGTCCATGTGTGACAAATGCTTCTCCCAGGCGGCGGGAGAGGGATAACTCGACCAACGTCTGGAAGCCCTTGTGAAGAGAGTCGTCAAGGACTCCTTGGCGGAATTGGGTGTCGGTCAGACCCAAGACTCTGGGGTGATTCCTCCAAGTTCTCCTCCTGCGAGAGTACAGCCTCAGGAAGATTTTGAATCCTCTCATCCCAGTCATCTGTCAGCTTTCCCTTCGGACAGTGACTCTGAGGTAGAGGTCCCTTGTTTGGGTTTTGAATTTGCCCTCGTCCCTTCCCTTGTTAAGGCGGTCAGGGAGACTCTGAATTGGGAAGATCCAGCTGTATCTCCTCTGAAACAAAATCAATTTTTTAAACAGCTCAGCAAGGAGCGTCTTAACTTCCCTTTTCTGGGTGAGTTGGGGGAAGTTTTTTCGGATGAATGGAGTAAGGTGGAGAGGAAGAACTCCATGCTTTCCAAGATGTCCAGTTTGTATTCTTTTAAGGAAGAGGATGTGAAAAACCTAGAATCTCCTCCCTTGGTAGACGCAGCAGTTATGAGGCTGGTCAAGCATTTAACCCTCCCGCTGGAGGACACGGTCTCTTTTAAGGATCCTCTGGACAGAAGGATGGATTCAGATCTGAAGAGGATCTATTTGACGGCAGGTATGGCCTGTAAACCGGCTTTGGCCTTAGCAGCATTATCCAAGGCTATGGAGTTGTGGGCCGATTCTGTGGATGAATCCTTTCAGAGCATGTTGGAGGAGGTGGCCAGGAACTAAGGATGGCCTCGATCGATCTGATCCATCTCCTGGCTAGGATTATGTTGTCCTCAGTGACAGCAAAGCGTACTCTTTGGCTCCGCCCCTGGAATGCGGACCCAGCATCCAAGCAGGTCTGGTGCCGGATTCCCTTTGAGGGCTCCTCCCTCTTTGGGAATAAGCTGGATGAGACCATAACCCAAGCTACGGGTGGTAAGTCTGGTTTTCTTCCCCAGGATCGACGCCCTCTTAATACGAAGAAGGGGGCAACCTCAATCCGGGACCCCTGGACTGTCAGGACAGTCTCCTCCAGACACAAGTGGGCCTCCGGCGAAACACCCAGGTCAAGATTCCTGCCCACAGCTCTACCATCTTCAGGAGAGAAACGCCAGGTACTTCTTTCCTACGTAGACTCTCTGGTGTCTCAAGGGGCTGTCATTTCCGTTCCAGAGCCAGAGCGAGGCCATGGAATTTACTCCCCTCTTTTTCTGGTCCAGAAGAAAAACGGCTCATGGAGACCAGTTATCAATCTGACCTTTATAAATCGGTACATCAAGAGGGAAAGGTTCAAGATGGAGACACTTCTATCTATCCAGCAGGCGTTCCAGCCAGCAGACTGGATGGTGTCCATAGATGTAAAGGACGCCTATTTTCATGTCCCTGTTGCAGAAGAGTTTCAGAGGTATCTCCGGTTTGCCGTAGGTCACTCACACCTGCAATTTACTTGTCTCCCATTCAGGCTTTCCACATCTCCACGGACCTTTTCAAAAGACAAAGATCAGCTTTTGGAACACCTAGATCATGTTGTGTCTACCCTCCAGACATTCGGATGGCTGCTGAATGTATTTCCAAACCAGTCCCTCATCTATCTCGGGGCCTTGTTCGATACAGCGAGTGCAACGCTGTCTCTTCCAGAAGAGAAAGTCTCAGTGGTCCGGGACTGAATTCTTCACACCCTCTCAAGCTCTCATCTCCAAGCTCGTCAGTGCTTGAAAATTATTTGGACTATGGTCGCAGTGGCTCCCATGGTGAAATGGGCATTATGGAGAATGAGACCTTTTCAGAAAGGATTCCTGAAGCAGTGGGACACATGGCATCTAGATCAACCCATCTTCCTGACCCCGGCCATAAGAGCAAGTCTTCTGTGGTGGCTGCATTGAGAACATCTGTTGAACTGCCATTCTCTTGTTCCAACATTGTGGGTGGTGGTGACCTCAGATGCCAGCAGCACAGGATGGGGTGCTCACTGTCTCACAGAGGTGGCTCAGGGCAGGTGGAACTTCTCCTCTCATGGGATGATGTCCAATGTTCTGAAGCTACGGGCAGCCTTTCAAGCCCTGCAAGCGGTCCACCATTTGTCAAAGGGGCTTCCAGTGATGCTCAGGCTAAACAACACCTCGGTGGTCGCCTACATAAGAAAACAGGGCGGGACATGCAGCTGGTCCTTGCTGCGGGAGGTGGAACCAATTATGACATGGGCACAGAAGAACCTGTCCAACCTGTCGGCAGTTTACGTCCCAGGAGTTCAGAACATCCAAGCCGATTTCCTGTCTCGTGTGCAGTTGGACAACGAGTGGTCCCTCCACGAAGAAATCTTCAGGTGGATCCTGTCCCTGGGATTCTCCCCTGAAGTCAACCTCTTTGCCTATCCCTGCAATCGCAAGCTGCAGAGTTACTATACGAGGTTCATGGATCCCCAGGCTCTTGGAGTGGTCACGGGTTTAAAGGGGGTTCCACAGGGCTTATGCCTTCCCTCCAGTCCCAATAATACTACAGTTTCTCCTGAGACTCAGGTCAGAGGTAGTAGAGATAGTGGCCGTGATACCATTCTGGCCCAACAGGCCGTGGTTCCCTCTTCTGGCACTCCTCAGTGTTCGGGATCCGATCCCGCTGCCCATCAGGCCAGATCTGCTATCTCAGGGCTCCATACTCCATCCTTGCCCTGCTCGGCTACATCTGAAGGCGTGGTGGTTGAGAGGAGAAGGTTACAAGCCTTAGGATGCCCCGAGGAGGCTATTTCTACACTCCTGAGTGCTAGGAGGAGTTCAACTAATAGAGTGTACGAAAGGATCTGGTCAAGATTCTCCTCACATCTAACCGCGAGGCCTGATCCTCATTCCTCTATTAAAATTCAAGATGTGCTGAGTTTTCTGCAGTCTGGTCTCGATCTTCCACTCTCGGTGAGCTCACTCAGAGTCCAGGTATCTGCTATCTCAGCGATTACTGGCATTTCTTGGGCTAGTCATACTCTGGTGCGTCAATTCTTCAAATGGGGCAGTAGGAATCAGACCCCAGAAGAAGCCAAGATTTCCTATATGGGATCTTCCTTTAGTTCTGGACTTTTTGGCACAACGCATCATGATACATCTGAGCCTCTTACCATCAAACAGTTAACGCAGCTGACCGTTTTTCTGGTAGCCATTACATCGGCAAAGAGGGTCTCTGAGATTGGGGCCTTAGGGGCACAAGAGCCCTTCCTGACCTTTTTTCCGGGACAGAGATGTCCTAATCCCTATGTTGGAATCAAGACCAAAGGTTACCTCTGTCTTTCATGAAAATGCAGAAATTGTGTTGCCTACCTTCAGGCAGGATGAGGGTTCACCTGTCCATCTGCTGGATGTGGGTAATTGCCTCAAGCAATAACTGGAAGCTACGGCTCCCTTCCAGCACTCAGAGTATCTATTTGTCTCTTTCAATGGGAAGAACAAGGGTTCATGAGCTTCATCAAGATCTATCTCTTCCTGGATCATCCAGGCCATACAATGGGCTTACAGGGCTAAGGGCTTGACTCCTCCTGTGGCGGTTACGGCTCACTTGACTTGGAGTGTTTCCACTTCCTGGGCAGTCTCCAGACATGTCGCGCCTGAAGTGATTTGTGGAGCAGCATCCTGGTCTTCCATAAATACCTTTTTGTCTCACTATTGTGTTGAGCCGGCGGCTCTTTCTTCTGTTAATTTTGGTTTACAAGTCCTGTCAGTTGACAGAGTAAATTAAACTTTTGTTCAGCACCTGCCCACCCTGTTTGTGTACGGCGAGTTATTTCCCAATACGTATGCTGCCATGGAGTCTGTCAGGAAAATGGAAAATTCATATCAAATACTTACCGTAATTTTCCTTTCCTGATGGACTCTATGGCAGCAGAAGTTCCCTCCCAGTGTCTAAGGAGGATAGTTACAGAACACGTGTGCTGAACAGGTGCAAAGATTTATAGGAGTGGATGTCCTATAGGGTAGGTTTGGAGGTGGGGCTAAACCCAATACGTATGCTGCCATGGAGTCCATCAGGAAAGGAAAATTACGGTAAGTATTTGATATTAATTTTCCATTTTTCTTTTCAATCTGCAGCCGCTGTAGTTTTCTGAAAATGTAATATGGTCGCCTGGAGGTGTTCTGTACACAGAACAGCCCCCCAGAAACATAATTTCCTGCTTGTGTGATTGGCTTATCAATTTTCCCAGAAGTCTGCCTAAGATACAATCCACACAAAAAATGCTGCGCAATTGATGAAACAACCAATAAATATATAAATAAATAAATGTATATCATACAACTGTGTATATCCAAAGGTGACAAAAATATGAATACCATGAAAAGTGAGTCATGAAATGATGAAGACATGAGGTCCCTGTGTCGTCAGGCGTAGGGGAGGACGTTTTTTTTAATAAAAATACCCCCGGGACAGTCAGGGCTAGTGCATTCCACAATGGATAGCCTCTGATCTGTCCCGGGTTGCACTTACCTGCAAGAAGAAATGCTTACCTTGAAAATTTCTTCTCCAGCGCTGCCATCTCAGGTGTGGGCAGCTTGAAGCCAGCGCGATCCTCTTCCCCGTCCTCTTCCGTCTTCTTCGGTCCCACGATGCACTGCACTGGCCCGCCGTCACTTCCGGTGCCGCAGCGTCATCCCTGCACAGCTTCTGGGCATGCCCAGAAGCTGTTTTGCAAGGTATGACGCGCCTACACCGGAACTGACGTCGGGGCCGGTGCAGGCGCATTGATTCCTGGGAGCGATGACGTTCAGCTCCCAGGAATCATTGCAAAGCGGAAGTGACGGCGTGGGCCGCGGCCGAGGAAGGAGGAAGTGGATGGTAAGGTAAGTATATTTTCTTCTAAACGAGGTAAGTAAAAAAAATAAAAAAATTGTGATTATCCATTTGTTTTTCAGGTGACCCGGAGCGAGAAGATGGAGGTAAGTATCATTTTAGGGTGGAACTCCACTTTAAGAGCACTTTGTCACTTTATTGTGACTTCACTTTTTGCCTGTTTACAGCACTATCAGCACTTTTGGAGTATTTAATTTAAGTGGCAACACTTCATATACTGGGACTTGATTGCACAGTATGGACTTTTGAATACTATGTATACATTGTGATTTATTTGCACACCTTGGATTTTTGCACATTTTTGATACATTTCATATTTTTTATTTATTTAGTTTATTTATTTCATGACTCACTTTTTATGGTATTCATATTTTTGTCACTTTTGGATATACACAGATGTATGATATACATTTATTAATTTATATATTTATTGGTTGTTTCATCAATTGTGAATGCACTTGAGATAGTGGAGTGCTTGCAGCAATTAACGTCGGTATGGTTGCTCGTGGGATTTTTTATTTTATTTTTTTCTGCCTAAGATACAAGTCAGATTTCTGGCATCCCCTGCAATAATTTTTGGTGAGATACTCCCAATAGGAACATGTCTAAAGGAATGCAGGCCCAGCAGATTTCCTCATTAGAGCCCTGCAGCTGCCACAGCTGATGGATAATTATGAAACCACTCCCATTAGATCCACTCAGCACAGAGGCACAGAGGAACACAGGGGGATTGCTACAGAAAAACAAAAGGTAGGAATCTGTCATATAGTTTGTTACAATCCTTGTAATGTACAGAGATCACCCAGAGGGGAATGTTTTTTTCTCAACAAAAGTGAAGTTACCTGTGAAGTCCCGTGCACCGTGACTTCGGCGCGACTTGCATGGACTTCACATAATGGAAGTCAATGCAAGTCGCCTCCAGGTCGCCCCGAAGTAGTACAGGACCCTTTTTCTAAGTCGGAGCTCCTATTAGAACGGGTCCTGTACCAGTCAATGGACCGCGAGGGACCGTGACTTGTCAGGCTGACAAGTCGCCTGACAAGTCACGGCAGTGTGAATGGAGCCTTATGCCTCGTACACGCGCATCGATAGTTGGCCGTGAATTTTCGGCCAACGTCCGATCGGCTTGTTAGTATGATGCTTTTGACAACCGACTCTGACTTTTCGGCCGAATAAAATCTGGTGTGCATGCTATAAAATTTTTGTTGGCCGTCAACACAACGGCCGATTTTCCGTCAGTCAGTACAGATTTCGGCAGACAAAAATCTGATGAGCAAGACTGGGCATGCTTAGAGAAGAAAAAACACACGGAAAGTAAACCATCACATGACATCACTTCTGAAGTAGATTTTTGTTGGCTGAGAAAATTCGTGTGCAGTCTAGGCACATTCCAACCAGCAAAACACAACTCTGGACAAAAGTCGGCCGATCGGTCGGCCGATAATCGTTGCGTGTGTACGAAGCATTAAAGTCTTAAAGTCTTTGCAATTTTATGTTGATAAATATTATACTGAAAATTTTTAGATGCAGATTTTCAGATTGGTGAACCTCTGCCCATCTTTTCTTCTGAGACCCTCTGACAGTATCGGATCGGAGAGCAGTGGGTGTCAAAGGACATGTCACCGCTGACATCCGCTGCTCAATAGGGGTACATGGAGCATCCGATCAGGTCTGCCTGAAAAGCTGACAGGTTGCTGATCGGAAAGCCCGTGTGAAAGGGGCCTTGGATGCTCTTTGTATACCCAATCATGTTACTGACCTGTTGCCAATTAACCTAATTAGTTGCACAATGTTCTTCCAGCTCTTCCTTGTTAGTACCACTTCCTTTGCCAGCTTTTTGTTGCTCTGTCTCGATTTTATTGAGACATCTTGCTACCATCAAAATTAGACCTTACTGCCTTCAAAATTACATTAATTTACAAATCTGACACTAATGTGACACTTTTTGGGGACCAGTGACACCAATACAGTGATCAGTGCTAAAAAAATGCACTGTACTAATGACACTGGCAGGGAATGGGTTAACATCAGGGGCGATCCAAGGGGAAAATGTGCTCCTAGGGAGTGCTTTCTAACTGTGTTGGGGAGGTGCTTTGACTGGGGGAAGACAGAGATGCTTAGCAGAAACACAAGATCTCCATCTTCTCCTCTGACAGACCACCATTCTGCCTCTCTCGGAAACTATCGCAAGGTGCCGGTAAAGATTGCGTCCGCCGGACCCGCTTATTGGCTCCAGCTGTGTAGAATCACATGTGCGCCTCAAACCCAAAAGGAAAAAAGACGTACATGTACATGATTTAATGCTGAAGGCCCGACCTGCCGCAGTATATATGCATGGGGCGGTCCGGAAGCAGTTAAAGTGGTTCCAAAGGCAGAAGGTGCATTCTATGCATTAAGATAAAAAACCTTCTGCGTGCCACAGCCCCTTTAATACTTACCTGGGCCCCATCTCGATCCAGTGATGTTGCACGAGAGACTCTGCTGTCCAGGACTCTCCCTCTTGATTGACTGAGACACACAGCGGGCACCATTGGCTCCCACTGCTGTCAATCCAAGTTAGTGAGCCAATGAGCAAAGAGAGAGGGAGCGGGGCTGCGGTTTCGTGTATGAATAGACACACAGAGCAGCGGCTCGGCTTGGGTGCCCCCATAGCAAGGAATCTAGGCAAAACCATTACACAGAGAAGGTAGGTAAGACATGTTTGTTATGTTTGGCTCTTTACCCTGAACATGGGTGGCATGTGTCCCAAGGGGCACGCCTCGTCCCTGATTGCCGCTCTGCGCACCCCTGGGGGTGCACAGGAGTGGCGAGAACGGGTGGACGTCATATCATGAAAAAAGGGGAGAAGAAGTGATTGGCGCTGCCTAGTGAGGTATTGGGAATATAATTTATGGTTCCTGGCCTCCTGGTTTAAGTTAATATAAAACTATATATACTGTGATTTAAGGTATATGAAACAATAAATTGGTAAAACTAGGTCAATCTATGTGTAAAATCAATAGTGTCGCATATGTAAATCAAAACATAAAAAATCTTAAAACATATAAAAACCAGCGTATATACACAATGCGTACAATCGGTGGGTATAAAGTGCAACAAGAAAAGTGCAATAGTGAATATCAGGAGTGCAATGATGAAATAATAAAAATTAGTTAAAATATCTAATCATAAATAGGTAACCATATCATCACAATTAATAAATATCACCATAAAAAATTCAAATAAATATAAGTGCAATTGGAGTGCATATATATATATAGCTACCAAAAAAATAAATAAAATATATATACACGTGCAAAGGTGTAAAAAAGTGAAAATGATCAATTGATCTTCCTGCTATACAGCTGTGCAAAAAAAGCGATTATACAAAAATAGTGGTGTCCTTATAAATTATGAAGCAAATAAATCAAAACACAAGTGCAATCCCAGTGATTCTGGCAGATCCAAAGAAGTCCTAGATGGTATAGTCCATATATAGTGATTATGGTGCTCTATTTTCTATGCCCCAAGTGTGGTGAATGGGCAGAAGGAAGAAGTGTTCCCCTGAGCCTGGGGTCCTGCGCTTACCAGATTCCCTTACCCCTACAGGGGTAAACAGCGGGTCGATAATAAGGGATCGCTCCCATACACTGGCAATCAGGATGTTCCAAGGTCTCGGTCTCTCTCCTTACATAGTATTCAGGTGTCAGCTCAGTAGGTGTAATAAATTCCAATTCAGTACCAGGGTATGTGGAAGAAAAGGGAAGGAGCCTCCGATAGTGTATTATCGTTTAAAAACACTTTATTAATAAAAGAAGGACATGTACTCACATAAAAGTGTAACCTATCGTATGCCCGTCTGGCATAGGAACCGCAACCTCCTCACTTGCGGTGCACGCTAGGGGATGGCGTGCGTATCAACCGCCGGATGTGCGTTCCAGGCCTCGGGTTCGGGAAAACGGAAATGACGTGGTCACGCTCTCTACCGGTTTCGTCTCACTGACGTCATCTGGAGAAGCGCCGGCCACGTCGCCTCCGTTTCCTTAAATGTACTGTGGTTACCAGGCAACCCGTTCCGGAAGTATTGAGCTTAGGCTTTGTAGCCAATCACGCCATAGCTCGTCAATTGTTACTAGGCAGAATACGGATCTCAAAACCCTATTCTAATAGAAGTGTATGTGGCCAATCAGAGAATTAGGGGATAAATCATCAGAAGTTACCGGGCAGAAATGTCTTGTTAGTTAAAAACAGGAAGTAAAAATTGAAAGGCTGAATGATTACATGTGTATATAGTAGGCACATCGGTGTCTGCTATGGGGACAAATTTATATAAAATAAAAATATAAAGGAAATATAAAGAAATTGAAATTAAAATTAAAAAAGGGGGATAAATATGGAATTACTCTGGACTTAATCATAGCGCAGATAAAGTGCATGGGAGGCATTTTTAATTATATATCAAAAAGTGTAAAAAAGGAATTTATAGTATGTTGTTTAGCATAAATACACTGAAAAAAATACTCTGAAAAAAATAAATATATATGTTAGGGAATATTCATATCGGACAGTTTTAAAGGGAATTGATGTGCATTTGAAAGCCATATGGGTAGTTTAAAAATTAATACTCGTTTAAAAATTATATCCATTGAAGGTAAAAAACACTAAAAATAATAAAAATAATAATAATAATTGGGGTAATATGTGATAGTAGATACAAGAGTATCTAAAGTTACAATATTTATAAAATGCGTGGAGAACACCAATTATGTGTAGTACGGGAATAATGTGCTCATTAATAATGGTGTATATACATGAATAAATATAAATTGAAATCAAATAAGTATATATGTGTGGCGGGATCCATATATATATGTGCGAGGAGAGGGGATTAATGTATTCATTAGTATGAATAAAAATTGAATAAATAGAAATCGAATAGGTGTATGTTGGAGTCTAAAAAGGAGAACAAGGTTTTTGAGGAATAATAGGAGACAACATGTATGTGGTAATAAAATCTACAGGAGTGGTGCTAAAAATGATTAAGAATCAAACATTAGCTATAATTATGAATAGGAAGGGTGATAGATAATATATAATATAACCGGTGGTCTGGTAAGCACTCAACACTTAATTAATACGTATATGTATCTTGTAGCAGAACGACTAATATATCATGATCAGATATATGATCTTTACATTCATATGCATATATAAGGACCGTCATAAAACAAACCCATGTCTAACAATGTATATGTATAAAATCATCACTATAACCTCATAGTTAATCCTGTTGTTTAGGAGTCTCAAAAAACCGTGTATGGGCCTATTAGCCTTTTTGCTTAAATCCACAATTCAAAAATGTCGCTGGATAGATATCTTAGTGTGTGTGTTAAAAAATTCTATAGAGAGATAAAAGTATGAAAAATGTATATATATATGGAAATATGTAAAATATATCTAAAATATATAAAAGACAGGGTACCCATGTTTGTGTATGTACTGTGACCTAATATATATCTATCATATGGAGGATATGCAGGTGGCTTAGACTTAAAATTTCTTAGTGATTGGAAATAAAGCAGTTAAGGTCTACGTCAAGATTCAGTCCCCCAGGCTGGAGTGATTCTAATTGGAATATCCACTTCGTTTCATTTTTCGAGATCTTCCTAGTTTTGTTCTCTCCCCTCCAGTGGGCTTTGATGGTATCGATGCCGTAAAATAATAGACCTTTTGGGTTTTTGTTATGTGTTTCAAGAAAATGTCTTGAAAGGCCATGTTTAGGGAAGCCATTTTTAATATTTTTTATGTGCTCTCTAATGCGTACATACAATGGCCTTGTGGTTCTCCCCACATATTGTTTGTGACATGGGCACTCTATGACATATGTCACATGTGTACTGGAGCAGGTAATTAGTTCATTGATCTTGAACTTTCGTTTGTTAAAACAAGATCTGAATTCTGTCATCTTCCTTGGTTGTGTTGTGTTGTTTTTGCATGCTAAGCATTTCCTGCATCTTATGAATCCTTTTAAGTCTGGAAAAATTTTTATAGATTTGGGTGGGTCCACCACATTGTGGACTAACCTGTTTCTAAGTGCTGGTGCTTTTCGGTATATGAACTTCGGTTGACTGGGTAGGATTTTTGCTAGCGTCCTGTCTGTTTTCAAAATCGGCTAGTATTTTTTGACGATTTTCTCCATTTGTCTGTGTTGCTGGTTAAAACCGGTAATAAAGGCCATATCAAATGTGTTATTTTTATCTCTAGGTTTTTCTTTTAGTAATTCGTCTCTCTTCATATTTCTAACTTTCTCCTTTGTGGTCTCCAGTATTTTCTTATTATATCCTTTTTCGATAAACTTCTCGGTGAGTGTATTTGCTTGTATGTCATACTCTTCGATTTTTCCGCAATTTCTTCTCAGTCGCATGTATTGTCCTTTGGGTATATTATGTTTCCACTTAGGATGGTGACAACTAGATGTAGGGATATACCCGTTTTTATCTGTTGGTTTGAAAAAAGTGCGCGTGCTCAGTTTCCCATTGTCTTTAAAAATTTGTAAGTCTAAAAAGTCTACTTGTGTTGGATCCTGATGTCCCGTGAATTTGATGCCGTATTGATTGTTATTTAGTTCATTAATAAAGGTGTCTAGTGTATCTTGGGGTCCTTTCCATATCATAAAGATATCATCTATATATCTACGGTAGAAGCTCAGGTGTGGTCTATGGGTGGAGTAAATAAGTTCCTCTTCCAACAGGTTCATAAATAAGTTTGCTACGCTTGGTGCGTATCTCGCTCCCATCGCCACTCCCTTGGTTTGGACATAGAAATCCTTTGAGTGCCAGAAATAATTGTGGGACATGGCCAATTGTAACCCCTCTAAAATATATTTAATCTGTGTTTGTTTAAAATCTGAATCCAGATGTAGTGCTTTTTTCACCCCTTTCAGACCATCCTTTTGCTTAATGCTAGTATACAGTGAATTGGCATCCACTGTTACTAAAAAACACTGTTCATCTACTTCAAGGTTTTGTAGTTCCCTAATAAGTTGCGCACTGTCCTTTAGGTAGGATTTCCCTTTTGGTACTAAGGATTGGAGATATTTGTCCAGGTACTCTCCCAGTCTGGAGAAAAGGGAATCTACCCCACTAATGATGGGTCTGCCCGGAGGCTTCTCCAGTTTTTTGTGGATCTTCGGGAGGTAGTACATCACTGGTGTCTTAGATGAGGACGGAAGTAGGTATTTAGCTTCTTTGTCAGTGAGTATGCCTAATTCTTCATATCATGCCCGCCCGGAAGGATAAAAGGTTCCTGCCGGCGTAGGGAAGTGGTTAAAGTAATACTAAAGTCTGTTTGTTTTCTGTTTAAAACACGTTATAATTACCTGCTCTGTGTAATGTTTTTTCACAGAGCAGCCCCGATCCCCCTCTTCTCAGGTGGTGCTTCTGGCCCCTCCCTCCTGCCAAGTGCCCCCCACAGTAAGTAGCCTGCTATGGGGGCACCCAAGCCAAGCTGCTGCTCTGTGTTTCCATTCAGACACGGAGCCACAGTCTGGCCTGCCTCCTCTCTCCTCATTGGCTTACTGACTTTGATTGACGACTCTAGGAGCCAATGGCGCCTGCAGCTGTCTGAGCCAATGAGGAGGGGGAGTGCTGGAAAGCTGAACCTCTTGTGCAACATCGCTGGAATGAGGTGGACTCAGGTAAGTATTAGGGGAGCTGCTGTACACAGAAGGTTTTTTTATTTTAATGCATAGAACACACCTCCTGCCTTTACAATCACTTTAACAATGCCTTAGCAACAACGCAGGATAGGATGACGCCATCTCTGGGAGGTTTTCAGCCAGATGTCAGCAGATACATAAATGGCCTACACCTATAGTAAAAGCAAGATTTAACTGTAAGTCAAAGCTGCACTGTTTGTTTATATCTACAGAGACCCCTAGGCAGCACAGTGGCTAAGTGGTTAGCACTTCTGCCTAGCAGCACTGGGGTCATTGGTTCAAATCCTAACTATGGCACTACCTCCCTGGAGTTTGCATGCTCTCCCTGTGCCTGCGTTGGTTTCCTCTGTGTACTCCAGTTTTATTCCACACTCCAAATACATGCAGGTAGATTCATTGGCTCCTGTCTAAATTGGCCCTAGTAAATATGAATGTGAGTTAGAGACAGGAGATTGTAAGCTCCTCAAGGGCAGGGACTAGGGATGGCCTTGCAGTTCGCCCGGCGGTCGGTTCGCGGCAAAATTTGCTTGTTCGCAGCCCGCGGAATTTGCGAACACATGGCGTTGTTCGCGGCGGCCATATTAGTTTAAATTGGGGAGAACTTTGACCCAGGACACAGCCAACAGGTGGAACGGGACAGCCAATTGAAACATTGCAGCACATGGACATACCCCCTACCCTATAAATAGACCAGAGCTGGCAGCCATTTCACATTCTGCTTTTTGTCAGTGTAGGGATAGGTCTGCTGTGTGTACCAGGGACAGACCGTCAGTGACACAAATCGCTCTGTTAAGGTCCACAAAATAACTTTTAAGGGCTGGTATTTGGTATAGGTGTACTATCTCTTTTGTCAGTTTAGGGAGAGGTCTGCTGTGTGTACCAGGGACAGACCGTCAGTGACACAAATCGCTCTGTTAAGGTCCACAAAAGTAATTTTAAGGACTGGTATTTGTTATAGGTGTGCAGTGCACTATATAGGGGTGTAATCCACTTATAATATACTTTGTAATATAGAAAGCATATTATAGTGGATTTGTATTGTGCACTGTGCAGCATTGTGACTGGTGTGTTGAGTGTTTCTGCAGCAATGCTACAAACAGTGACAAAAGCACTTTTAAGGTATTATAACTGGTGTGATAGACCAGTGGCCCCCCAATGCCACATATTGAAGTGGGGTGTTATCAGAGTATACTTGTATAAGTGTATTTGTGTCCTGCAACAATATTGCCTCTTTTGCTGCATTTACTCTGCTACACACAGTTCCAAACTCACTGGCCAATTTTTTGTACAACTGGTGTAATAAACCAGTGGCCCCCCAATACCACATATTGAAGTGGGGTGTTATTTAACAGTATACTTTTCTAAGGCCCCTTTCACACATACTTCAGTTCATCACGTCAAAATGTATCAGTTTTCCATCGTTTTTCATCCATTTTCCATCCATTTTTCATCCGTTTTCATCCTTTTTTTCGTCAGTTGCTACCTTTTTTTCATCCATAGTCATCCGTTTTTCATCCGTTGTCATCCGTTTTTATCCGTTTTTCATCCGATCCATTTTTTTGACAGATTAAAAATAGAGCATTCATCCGTTCAAAAAAACGGACATTGACGGAAGCGGATGAAAACAGATGTTAACTGATCATCATCTGTTGCCATCCGTTTTTACATAGAGATACATTTATGTCCGTTTTTCATCCTTCAACGGATGGATGAAAAATGGACAAATGGACAGCATGTGTGAAAGGGCCCTAAGAGTGTATTTTAGTCCTGCAAAAATTTGGCCTCTTTTGCTGCGTTAACTGTGCTACACACTGTGACAACAGTTACAAGCCAATTATTTGTAGAACTGGTGTGATAAACCTGTGGCCCCCCCAATACCACAGATTGAAGCGGGGTGTTATATACCTTGTTCCACATATACTGCGCTTCGCTAGAGACTTTTGTGGGAGGGAAATTTAAAAAATTACAGGCAGAGGAAAAGGCAGGCCCTTACGCAGGGGTGGTAGGGGTAGGGCAGGAGCAGTAGGCCAGAGCCAAAGTGTGAAGTTTCAGAAGGTGCGTTTGATTACGTCAAAGGACGCACCGGACTTGGTTGAGTGGATCACTCAGCCTTCCTCTTCTGCACCCTCCTCATCCTGTCTATGTGCACCCTCTTCACTCTCTGTTGTGTGCACCCCCAAAGACGCCACCACCAACACCACCACCACCATATACCCTCCGCTGGAGTCACTGGAATTATTTTCCTATCCATCACAAGACATTTGCGATGCGCAGCCATTGTTGGCATCGGATCAGGAATAGGAGGTAGCAACAGCCGCCACTCAGCAGTCTGATGACAGTACCAAGATCAGCCCAAGGAGGTTGGTCCCCGCTGTTGCTGCCTACTCCGAGATCTGGAATGTTAGTGGTGGGGAAGGTGACGTAGATGATGACGTGTCTATGGATTTCACATGGGTGCTCACAAGAGAGGAAGAGGAGGGGAGTTCAGAGGGAGAGACGGACCAGCAGATAGGGAGGAGAAGCAGGCGGAACTTGCATTGCACTGGAGGGACAAAGCAGACTGCAAATGTATCAGGAGCCATCAACCATGTACGGTCACATGTCACATCTGGCGATCCCAGGACGCTGGCACATGGCTCCCCAGTGTGGGCTTTTTTAATGTGTCCGCTACTGACAACAGTGTTGCCATCTGCAGCCTTTGCAGTCAACACATAAGTCGCGGTAAGCCCAACACTCACCTAGGGACGACCGCCTTAAGAAGGCACCTGAACTCCCATTACCGAGCCCAAAGGGAGCAACGCCGTCAGAACCCACAAAGACACACTCCAGGCTCTCACCATCCAGCCTCTTCTCCTTCTCCTCTCTCCTCACAATTGTCCTCCACTCCACCTTCCATCATGCCGTCCTCATGTTGTTTTGGAAAAAGGCAGGCTTCCGTGGCCCAAATGTTGGAGCGTAAAAAAATGATGATGCCGGATAACCCTCTTGCCCAACGTTTGACTGCTGGCTTGTCGGAACTGATAGCCGATAACTTTTTGGGGCCTTTCATGGCCGACACTTACTTATTTATCCTGTGAATGCCTAATGTACCTTCAGCCACAGAATACAACGTTCTTAGCTGTCAGGTAAACCTATGTGGGCTCATTTTTGGGGCCTTTTATGGCCGACACTTACTTCTGTATCCTGTGAATGCCTAATGTACCTTCAGCCACAGAATACAACATTCTTAGCTGTCAGGTAAACCCATGTGGGCTCATTTTTGGGGCCTTTTATGGCCGACACTTACTTATTTATCCTGTGAATGCCTAATGTACCTTCAGCCACAGAATACAACGTTCTTAGCTGTCAGGTAAACCCATGTGGGCTAATTTTTGGGGCCTTTCATGGCCGACACTTATTTATCCTGTGAATGTCTAATGTACCTTCAGCCACAGAATACAACGTTCTTAGCTGTCAGGTAAACCCATGTGGGCTCATTTTTGGGGCCTATACTGGCCGACACTTACTTCTGTATCCTGTGAATGCCTAATGTACCTTCAGCTACAGAATACAACGTTCTTAGCTGTCAGGTAAACCCATGTGGGCTAATTTTTGAGGCCTTTTATGGCCGACACTTACTTCTGTATCCTGTGAATGCTTAATTTTTCAGACTGGAATTGAAAATCAATGGGTCTGTAAACGTTCCGCCAAATTGTGGAATGTGTGAATGGGCCCTATATGTATTTGACATGTATTTACCGGCTGCTGTCAGTTCTGGCTGATTTAAGAAAAAAAAAAACATTTTTTTTAGGGCAACTTTTCCAATTGCAATACTTCTGTTATGACATTGTCCATGTGGTGGGACTATTTGTGCACAGCTAGTAAGTCTTTTGTGGCTGCAAATATGACCTAAAGGTTTTTAAAGTTCGCCTGCCATTAAAGTCAATGGGGCCCGCCGCGAACTTGCGGTTCGCGGACATTTGAGAGAATTTGCGGCTAACGTTCGCGAACTGCCCCGGCCGATGTTCGTCCATCACTAGCAGTGACTGATGTGAATGTACAACATATATGTAAGGAACTGCGTAAATTGACAGCGCTCTACAGTAACTTGGTTTGAGAGTGTTTTGCAAGACAAGCAATTTTTTTTTTATAAATTTTGACTTGATAAACAAGCGATGTCTTTATATACAAGTAGCGTCACGTCACAACTGAGTATCAAAGAGAAGAGAGGCACCTCTAGGTGTAGCAATATAGTTACATTTAATGAAGGTACAACATTTAGTAACTCACATGGTTGATGATTAAAACAGGCAAAAGTAGTAGTAGTAGTAGTAGTATGCAGGCATCCGGGGTAAAGCTGTCCACATAGACTGTCCTCCGCACTGCCATTGACGTCATCCCTTCCACGCTGCGCTCCACGAGCGCTTCAAGCCTCGCTTTCAGATCGCTCTACTGCAGGGTAGTCTTCCCAGTCATGACTGCAGACTGACGGCGGTGAGAGCCAGCAGTGCGGAGGATGGTCTATGTGGACAGCTTTACCCCGGATGCCTGCATACTTAGATGTGCCTCTTTTAATCATCAACCATGTGAGTTGCTAAAGGTTAAATCTTCATTAAATGTAACTATATTGCTACACAGAGGTGCCTCTCTTCTCTTTTATACTCTGTAGTTCCTGCTGGATTTTGCTTCTAATCCCCTTGTGGAGACGCTATTTGTGGATGGACATTTTTTGCTTACACAACCTATCACAGTGCTATAATTTTTTATATGGACTATAAACTGACGGATTTAAGAATAAATGGTTGTGGAATGAATCATCTGAGTTTCCATTATTTCTTACGGGGAAAGTCGTTTTGATATAAGAGTGCTTTGGATTACAAGCATGTTTCCAGAACAAATTATTCTTGCAATACAAGATTTTACTGTATAGGTAATAAACTGTTATAAATAAAAAAGGTTAACTAACACATTAAGACTAATAGGGTGTCCTTTACTTTTGTTACCACAAGAGGGAGTAAAGGACAAGAAACTAGTAATGCATTTTTTCCTTTTTGTTTTTTTCCTAATGCTTGTGGTTTAGCGCAAGGAACTGTGTTGGGGAGATACACTATAATACCAAAATTATTGGGACGTCTGCCTTTACACACACATGAACTTTAATGGCATCCCAGTCTCAGTCCCTAGGGTTTAATATTGAGTTGGCCCACCCTGGTTGAGGTCAGGACTTTGTGCAGGTCGGTCAAGTTCCTCTACCCCAGACTCACACATCTATGTCTTTATGGACCTTGCTTTGTGCACTGGTCCAAATCATTTGGTGGAGGGAGGATTATGGTGTGGGGTTGTTTTTCAGGGGTTGGGTTTGGCCCCTTAGTTCCAGTGAAGGGAACTCTTAAGGCATCTGCATACCAAGACATTTTGGACAATTTCATGTTCCCAACTTTGTGGGAACAGTTTGGGGATGGCCCCTTCTGTTCCAACATGACTGCACACCAGTGCACAAAGCACGGTCCATAAAGACATGGATGAGCGAGTTTGGGGTGGAAGAACTTGACCCTGTTAGTTGTTTTCCTCCTGGCGTTCAGGAACGTGGGTATGACTTCCTCATGGCAGCCTAGAGCCTGCAGCCTTCCCCTCTCAAAAACCAGACCTTCAGGTGCAGATGAGCTGGGCAAAGATGTAGAATAGAGCCCTGTGACAACTGATCCGGTCTGAGGGGCAGGTCGGATCCCGAACACTGAGTAGCATCAGAAGAGGGAACCAGGCCACTATCTCTGCCGCTTCTGTCCTGAGTCTCCGCAGGAACTGGAGAACCACTGGAACTGGAGGGAAGGCATAGGCTCTGCAGAACATCCATTGGTCCGTGAAGGCGTCCACCCTTTGGGCTTGGGGATCTCGGAACCTCGAATAATACTTTTGTAACTTGTTGCAGGGGGACGCAAACAGGTCAACCTCTGGAAAGATCCCCAGGGCCAGAATCCACTCAAAGACTTCCTTGTGGAGAGCCCATTCATTGTTGTCTAGGCAGACTTGAGAGAGGAAGTCCGCCTGTACATGATCGGCTCTACTTCTCGCAGCAGAGAGAGACTGCTGGTTCCCCCTTGTTTACTTATGTATGCCACAGCCGACGTGTTGTCCAACCTGAGCATCACTGAGGATCCCGTTGTTAGATGGCTGAAGGCTTGAAGCCCCCGAAGCGTAGCCCGGAGTTCCAGGACGTTTGAAACTATCCCCCAAGGGGAAAAGTCCCACCTGCCCTGAGCTATTTCCGAGAGACAGTGGGCAGCACAACCCATATTGCTGGCATCCGAGGTCACCATGATCCATGAAACTGGGTCTATGGAGTGACAATTGAGTGAATTCTTCCGCCGGAGCCAACAGTGAAAACCCACCCTCATGGATGGGGTTAGCAAAATGCATTGACCCAGGTCTACTGCTTTCCACTGCTGGAGAAAACCCCTCTGGAAGGGCCGCATTCTCCACAAGGACCATTTCACCATGGGGGCTGCGTGGACCATTGTTCCAATGACCTTCAGACACTTCCAGGCACGGAGATGGGAGGAAGAAAGAGCAAGAAGTATCCTGTCTCAGGCCACCAGAATTTTCTCCTCGGGCAGCGATATGGAGTCTTTTGCTGTGTCGAACAGGGCCCCGAGAAAAACTGACTGCGTGGGAACCAAATTACTCTTCTCTAGATTTTGGAGCCACTAGAATTCCTGGAGAGTGGAGATAACTTGACCCAGGTGTTCCATCAGTTGACCATTATCTCGTGACAGAAAGAGAAGGTCGTCCAAGTAATGGAGCCGAATACCTCTGATGTTCAACAGGGCTATGACAGCCAACGAGACTTTTGAAAACGTCCAAGGCGATGTGAAAAGCCCAAGGGGAGACAAGTGAATTGTAGGTGAGACTGATCAATGGCAAACCGGAGAAACTGCTGGAAATCCCTTACAAAAGGAATGTGGAAATACGTGTCTTTCAGATCTATTGACACTAGCCAATCTCTCAGCTGGACTGCCTACTGGATTGTCAGCAGTGTCTCCATCTTGAACTTTTCTGGCTTGATGAATTGATTCAGATGGGTAAGATCTATGATGGGTCTCCAAGAGCTCTTCTTCTTCTGTACCATGAAGAGAGGAGAATAGATTCCTTGCCCCCGTTCGTCTACCATGACGGGAACGGCGGCACCCTGAGACACCAGGGATTCCACATAGGACAGAAGAATCTGTCTTTTTACTGCTGAAGGAGGAAGGGAGGTAGGAATGAACCTGAGAATGGAAGCGGTGCTGAAAGCCCAAGCATGTCCGGAAGAGACTGTTCTGAAGGTCCAGAAATCCCGAATTGAAGCTGCCCAGACATGTCGAAAGTGTACTAGACGAGCCCCCACCTGACATGCCTGAGCGGGCCCAATCTCAAAAGGCCTCTCGATCCCCAGAGGAGCCACTCTTGGGAGGTTTCCGAAAGTAAGAATGCCTTGATTTCCATCTTCTCCCAAACTCCTTACCGGGCTTAAAGCTACGTGCCTCCCTGGCACGATCTGGGACCTGCTTCCTGGGTTGAGCCTGTCTCTGATTCAGAAGGCGCTGGTCCTGAGGAAGGAACCCTGACCTACCGCCCGTGGCTCAAGCTATGGCATTACCTAACTTATTCCCAAAGAGGGAAGAGCTGTCAAAGGGAATACGGCACCACACCTGCTTGGAAGCAGGGTCAGCAACCCAAGGCTGGAGCCAGAGGGTACGCTTGGCAGTGACCGAGGAGAGCATAATCGGAGCCAACAGGCAGATGATGTCGATGGAAGCCTCCCCCAGGAAGGCCGAGGCCATCTTCAGCTCCTGAATAGGAGAACTTCTAGCCACCTCTTCTGAGTCACCCCTAAGGGTTTCATCCATGCTGTCTGCCCATATCTCCATTTCTTTGGATATTGCGGCTAGGGCTAGGGCAGGCTTGCAGGCCATGCCAGCTGTCAAATGGACTCGCTTGAGGTCGGAGTCAATCCGCCTGTCCAGAGGGTCCTTGAATGAAACTGTATCCTCCAACGGGAGGGTCACATGCTTGACAAGCCTCATCACAGCCACATCAACGAGAGGGGAAGACTCCAGGTGTTTCACCTCTTTCCCCTAAAGGGATATAGCTTCGTCATCTTCGAGAGCACTGAGTTTTTCCTTTCTACTCTACTCTACTCCACTCATCTGTAATGACTTCACTCAGCTCTCTTAAAGCGGTAGTAAACTCTTAGAAAAAAAAAAAAAACCTGCAAGACAAAGGCATAATGAGCTAGTATTATACTGGGAAATGGGAGAAATTTTACCTCACAATATACTGGGAAAGAGGAGAAAATATTATCCACTTGCCCTCCGGAAGGTTTTTCCCCCTTCATGACCAGGCCATTTTTTGGGATACGACACTGCGCTATTTTAACTAACAATTGTGCGGTCGTACAACGCTGTACCCTAATAAAATTTCTCAATAGTGCAATATTGTGAATAAATCAAATACAAAACTTGTGAAAATAAATAAAAAGCAAAAAAATATTGTAATAAGTGTCCATATAAAATATGACATATATACAGTGCAAACTCAAGTCCAAATATGTGGAAAAAAAAAACAGTGTATCATAGAGATCCAAATAGTACACCATAAATCCCCCACCGAACTGATCAGTGCTTTAGGAATAAAGCTCACCAGATGCTGTTGCCATTTGCTCTCAGACATCCCAAGTCTCCTGCGAGGTGCTGGAGTCTCCCGCATTTGGGCTGTGGCTCCCTGACAATGGCAAGTGCCGCGCAATATTCCGGCTGTCAGCCGCAGCAGCCCTTACTGTAAAGAACGGAGCTGATGCTTCCTGTATAGTTCCAACTCCTGTCACAGGCAGAGTGATATCAAATGTACTCCGCCTGTGAGAGGAGCCATACAGGAAGCATTGGCTTTGCTTTCTACAGCAGCCTCATGCTTCCTGCAGCGCCGCTCCTGTCACACTCCTTTTGTTTTCCAGAGGAGCCAGCAGTACCAAACCAGCAGTACCCACCAGCAGTACCCGCCAGTAGTACCAAACCAGCAGTACCAAACCAGCAGTACCCGCCAGAAGTACCAAACCAGCAGTACCCACCAGCAGTACCCACCAGCAGTACCAAACCAGCAGTACCCGCCAGTAGTACCCACCAGCAGTACCAAACCAGCAGTACCCGCCAGCAGTACCCACCAGCAGTACCAAACCAGCAGTACCTACCAGCAGTACCCGCCAGCAGTACCAAACCAGCAGTACCAAACCAGCAGTATCCGCCAGCAGTACCCACCAGCAGTACCAAACCAGCAGTACCTGCTAGCAGTACCCACCAGCAGTACCAAAACAGCAGTACCCGCCAGCAGTACCTACCAGCAGTACGAAACCAGCAGTACGAAACCAGCAGTACCCACCAGCAGTACCAAACCAGCAGTACCAAACCAGCAGTACCCGCCAGCAGTACCCACCAGCAGTACCACACCAGCAGTACCCGCCAGCAGTACCCACCAGCAGTACCAGGCCAGCAGTACCCGCCAGCAGTACCAAGCCAGCAGTACCCTCCAGCAGTACCCACCAGCCGTACCAAAACCAGCAGTACCCACCAGCAGCACCCACCAGCAGTACCAAACCAGCAGTACCCGCCAGCAGTACCCACCAGCAGTACCAAACCAGCAGTACCCGCCAGCAGTACCTACCAGCAGTACTCGCCAGCAGTACCAAACCAGCAGTACCCACCAGCAGTACCAAACCAGCAGTACCGGCCAGCAGTACCAAACCAGCAGTACCCACCAGCAGTACCCACCAGCAGTACCAAAACCAGCAGTACCCACCAACAGTACCCGCCAGCAGTACCAAACCAGCAGTACCAAACCAGCAGTACCAAACCAGCAGTACCCGTCAGCAGTACCCACCAGCAGTACCCGCCAGTAGTACCAAACCAGCAGTACCCGCCAGCAGTACCCACCAGCAGTACCAAAACCAGCAGTACCCACCAGCAGCACCCACCAGCAGTACCCACCAGCAGCAACCGCCAGCAGTACCCACCAGCAGTACCAGCCAGCAGTTTGCAATGTATATACTGCTGACAGTGTGAGGAGAAAGAAAAAGCTGCTTTCAGGCTGCTGTTAACATCACGTAGCTGTCATTGGCTGACAGCTAATCACGTGGTAAGGGGCCGAGACCCGCCCCTCACTCCGATCTTTGATAGGCCGAGTCTCATGGACTCGCTGATCACAGAATGAGCCGCATGGATGCCCTCCTGGCAATTTAGGTCTGCGCTGTAGCTGTCTTTTGGCTATAGCGCGGACGGGAAGAAGTTAACAACTTCCCGCAAACTGACATACCTGTACCTGTACGTCGGCTTGCAGAAGTGGTTGTAGCGGGATGACATGCAGCTGCAGGCATCAACCCGGTACCGCTTTTATAGAGCCGGCGGTCGGCTTTCTGGTGATAACCACCGATGCGTCTCAGCAGCCACTCGATCATTATCACAAGGAACGGGAGGGGACCCCCCCCCTCCTGCCGCCTTCCACCGCTCTGCCCTGGTCTCCCGTCTCACCAGGAGACCCAATCAACCAGCATGTGGCTTTAAAAAACTGACGGTATTGAAAAATGCAGATTGTGTGTTTTTTTTTTTTAGGGAACAGTGTTAAAAAAATAAATAAATAAAATAAATAGGAAAAAAAATGTTTTTTTAAAACGCCCCTGTCCCTGTGAGCTCACCCTTAACACTAAACGCATTACGTAAGTCACGCCCGCAAATGTAAACAGTGTTCAAATCACACTTGTGAGGTATCGCCGCGATTATCGGAGCAACAGCACTAATTCTACCACTAGAACTCCTCTGTAAAACTAAACTGGTAATCATTAAAAATGTTTAAAGAGTCACCTATGGAGACTTTCAAGTACCGTAGTTTCTCGCTATTCCACGAGTGTACGCCATTTTAAAGCATAACATGTTAGGTATCTATTTACTTGGCGTGACATCATCTTTCACAATATACAAAAAAATTGGCTAACTTTACTGTTTAGGTTTTTTCAATTTCAGTGAAATTTATTTTTTCCCAAAAAATTTGAAAGACCACTGTGCAAATACCACGTGACAAACAATATTTCAACGACCGCCATTTTATTCTCCAGAGTCCTTGCTAAATATATATATATCTATATCTATATATATATATATATATATATATAAATAAATATGCTGGGAGGTGCATGCTGGGTAGGCAGCTGCATCGAATCCCGGAAAGAGATAATAGAGGGCTTCAGATGCCCACAGTTGACATGGACCTTGCCAGCTTCTGAGATCAAGGTAGTTGTTCTATATTTAAACTGAAACAAAAAGGAATACACTATAGACTCCAGATAAATGTAGTATATAAAGTTGATCAAATTCCAGCGGTGTTTAAAAAAATATTTGATTTGGGGACTGTAACTCCACTTTAAGTGGTTAAAGGTATTGCACTTACATCACAGCAATATCACATTTAAAGCATTAGCATGCCGAGTGCCTCGGTATTGGGGTCTCACCATCCCCTCCCACCGCACTTCCTGGGTCACCGTCTTGACATCAGATCCAGTTGCCATGTAGCCACGCCCTGACGTGTTTCGTCATTTCCAACTCCGTCACAGGGTGTCAGCTTTCTTTTGCTGGTATTTGATCACCTCTGCGGTTTTTATTTTTTTTTGCTATAAACAAAAAAAAAAAGCGTCAATTTTGAAAACATAAACAATATTTTTTACTTTCTGCTATAATGCATATCCAATAAAAAAAAATGGAAAAAAATCGAATTTCTTCATAAATTTAGGCTGGCCATACATGGGTCGAATTTCGAAACAATATTCTTTAGCAATTCAGAAGTTTTGTGCGTTTTGTGACCTGATGATGCCACCATTGATTTCGAAATTCGACCAACCAAGCCTTCAATTTCACCTCATATTGCTACAGAAAAGAATTTTTCGTGGCCCGGAATCTTCTTTTCTTTCTGGGAATTTTCTTTTCTTGCAATCATGTGCATTTCTTTTTCAGTTATATTTCTTTCATTATTCTCCCATCATTGATTAGAAAATCATTCTTTTTTCAAATAAATTCCAACATGCCCGATCACTCAAATTTCGATGACCGCACAAAAATCTGCCGTTGCTGCAGCCCACCAATGGTGCGAAATTCGAACGAAAATTCTTAGATAAGATTTAAAATAAAAATTCTTTCAAAATTCGACCCATGTACGGCCAGCCTTATGCTGGTCATATACTAGCTGAAAAATCATTTGAAAATCTGTCATTTGGTTCGTTCGTTCTTTTTTTTTTTTTCTGGCAGAAATAGAAAATTGTTTTTAACTTTTCAGAGCTGAAAAATCGAAGGAACAGTTTGGAAAATTCTGTCGAGCGAACGATGAATTGAAAGGTGTTTCTCGCCCCAACTGTTTGCACCCGGCATATGTGACAAAATTAATGAAAAACTGATTCATTTATGTCCATTGAAGGATTTATCATTCAAAATTCGGTCATTACATGATGGCTCCATTTTCTGCTCTCGCGGCCGTGTGTTTCCTTTTTCGAAAATTAGTTCAAACGATTTTTCGGCTAGGGTATGACCAGCATTAGGCCAATTTGTATTCTGCTGCATATTTTTGGTAAAAAACAAAATCCCAATAAGCGCATATTGGTTGCTGGGGAAATTTTACCTCACATAATACTGGGAAATTGGAGAAATTTTACCCTCACATTATACTGGGAAATTGGAGAAATTTTACATCAGATTATACTGGGAAATGGGTGAAATTTTACCTCACATTATACTGGGATATGGGGGAAATTATACCTCACATTGTACGGGGAAATGGGAGAAAATCCACCTTTACAATATACAGGAATTTTTAGAAAATTTACCTCACATTATACAAGGGAAAGGGAGAAATTGTACCTCGCAATATACTGGGAAATGCGAGAAATTTTACCTCACATTATACTGTGTGGTGAATTTTCTCCCATTTCCGAGTATAATGAGAGGTAAAATCACCTCACATTATACTGGGATATAGGGGACATTTTCCCTCACATTATAAAGGGAAATAGCAGAAATTTTATCTCACATTATACTGGGAAATGTGATAAAAATTCACCTAACAATTTACTGGGAAAGAGGAGAAAATCTACCTCACAATATACTG
The DNA here is from genome assembly GCF_965119305.1 of Pelophylax lessonae. Lineage (NCBI taxonomy): Eukaryota > Metazoa > Chordata > Amphibia > Anura > Ranidae > Pelophylax > Pelophylax lessonae. The sequence goes on along the minus strand of NC_138778.1, from coordinate 225,372,085 downwards.
GGATATATGAGAAAATTCACCTCAAAATATACTGGAAAATGGGAGAAATTTTATGTCACAATATATTGGGAAATGAGAGAAATGTTACCTTCTTATATCCTGGGAAATTTTACCACGCTATAAACTGGGAAATGCGAGAAATTGTACCTAACATTATACTGGGATATGGTGGAAATTTCCCCTCACATTATACTGAGAAATGGGAGAAAATATACCTCATATTATACTGGGAAATGGGAGAAATATTACTCCACATTATGATGGGAAATTGGAGAAATTTGACCTCACATTATATTGGGATATGGGGGAAATGTTACCTCACATTATACTGGGAAATAGGAGAAATTTTACCTCACGTTATACACGGAAATGGGAGAAAATTTACCTTACATTATACAGGAAAGGGGAGGAATTTTACCTCACATTATACTGGAAAATGGGAGAAATGTTACCTCATAATACACTGGGAAATGGGAGAAAATTCACCTCACAATATACAGGGAAGGGAACAAATTTATCCTCACATTATACTGGGAAATTAGAGAAAATTCACCACACATTATTATACTGGGAAATGAAAGAACATTCACCTCACAATATACAAAAAAATGGGAGAAACTTAACCTTACATTATACTGGGAAATGGGAGAAATTTTACCTCACAATATATTGGGAAATGGGAGACGTTTTACCTCACATAATACTGGGAAAGTGGGAGAAATGTTACCTCGCAACATACTGGGGAATGAGAGAAATTTTATCTCACATTATACTGGGAAATGGGAGAAAATTCATCTCACAATATACAGAAAAGGGGAGCAATTTTACCTCACAATATACAGGGAAATTTGAGAAATTTTACTTCAGATTATTCTGGGAAATGGGTGAAATTTTACCTCATATTAAATTGGGAAATAGGAGAAAATTCACCTCACAATATACAAAAAAAAGGGAGAAATTCTACCTCACATTGTACTGGGAAATGGAAGAAATTTTACTTCACATTATACTGGGAAATGGGTTAAATTTCACTTCACAATATACATGAAAGGGAAGAAATTTTACCTCGCATTATACTGGGAAATGGAAGAAAATTTACCTTACAATATGCTGGGAAATGGGAGAAATTTGCCTCACATTATACTGAGAAATGGAAAAAAATTATCTCTCATTATACTTTGTAAAAGAGGATATTTTATCTCACAATATACTGTGAAATGTGGGAAAATCCACCTCACAATATACAGGAATGTTGAGAAATTTTTACCTCACAATTTACTGGAAAATAGGAGAAATTTTACCTCACATTATACAGGGAAATGGGAGAAATTTGCCTCACAAGATACTGGAAAGGCAAGAAAATTTGCCTCACAATATACTGGGAAATGGGAGAAATTTTACCTCACAATATACTGGGAAATTGGAAACATTTTACCTATTAATATACTGGAAAATGGAAGAAATTTTACCTCACAGTATACTGGGAAATGGGATAAACTTTATCTCACAATATACTGGGAAATGGGAGAAATTTTGCCTCAGATTATACTGGAAAAGGGAGAGAATGGAGAAGACTGATCTTACATTACCTTGGGAAAATGTACCTTATATCCAAAATGAAATGTCAGAAATGTTACTTCTTATTATACCAGGAAATGGGAGAAATATTACCTCATATTATACTGGGAATGGGAGAAGTTATCCTCATAATATACTGGAAAGATAACAAAATTTACCTCACAATATACTTGGAAATGGGAGAAATTTTACCTCACAATATACTGGGAAATTTTACCACACAATATACTGGGAAATTGTACCACACAATATACTGGGAAATTGTACCACACAATATACTGGGAAATTGTACCACACAATATACTGGGAAATTGTACCACACAATATACTGGGAAATTGTATCACACAAAATACTGGAAAATTTAGGAAATTTTACCTCACATTATAATGGGAAAAGGAAGAAATTTTACCTCATATTATACTGGGAAATTGGAGAAATTTTACCTCACATTATAATGGGAAAAGGGAGAAATTTTACCTCACAAAATACTTGAAAAATGGGAGAATTTTTAACTCACATTATACTGGGAAATGTGATAAAATTCACCTAACAATTTACTGGGAAAGAGGAGAAAATCTACCTCACAATATACTGGGAAATGGGAGAAATTTTACTTCACAATATACTGAGAAATGGGAAAAAATTCACCTCAAATAATACAGAAAAGAGGGGCAATTTTACCTCACATTATACTGGAAAAGGGAGAGAATGGAGAAGACTGACCTTAGATTACCTTGGGAAATATTAGAAAATGTACCTTATAATTCACGACTTGCCGTTGCCGACCGCCCGCGAAAAATATACTGAGGCAGGCTGGCTCAGCTGCGTGAATCGACGTACTGGTACGTTGGTTCGCGGTAGTGGTGCTGGGGGGGCGTGCGCGCTCTCTATGGTCTCTATTATCATTCCACAAGACCCTCCCCCCCCACAGTTAGAAAACACCACCCTAGGCTCACACTTAACCCTTTGATCACCCCTAGGTTAACCCCTTCCCTGCCAGTGTCATTATTACAGTAACAGTGCATGTTTTTAGCACTGATTACTGTAGTAATGTCACTGGTCCCCCCAAAAGTGTCAAAAATGACGGTCAGGGGTCCGATCTGTCCGCCGCAATGTCGCAGTCCTGCTAAGAATCGCTGATCGCCGCCATTACTAGTAAAAAATGAATAAATAAATAAAAATGACATAAATCTTTCTCCTAGTTTGTAGACGCGATAACTTTTGCGCAAACCAATCAATATACACTTATTGGGATTTTTTTTTACCAAAAATATGTAGCAGAATACAAATTGGCCTAAAAGGATGAAAATTTTTGATTTTTAATTTTTCTTTTTTGGGAATGTTATATAACAGAATGAGAAACATAGTTTTTTTTTTTTTTTTTTTTTTTTTAGAATTGTCGCTCTTTTTTTTTTATAGCACAAAAAAAAAAAAAAAAAAATCGCACAGGTGATCAAATACCACCAAAAGAAATCTTCTATTTGTGGGAAAAAAAGGACATCAATTTTATTTGGGTACAGCGTCGCACGACCGCGCAATTGTCCGTTAAAGTCACGCAGTCCCGAATCGCAAAATATGGCCTGGTCATTAAGGGGGAAATCTTCCGGTCCAGAAGTGGTTAAAATGAAATTTCAGAAAACTGACCTTATGATATATTTATGAAATTATGGGAAATGGGAAAAAAATCCTCCCAGAATTCCATTACAAAAAACAATATTTTAACCGGTTGTCGACCGCCGCAAGTACATATACTGCGGCGGTCAGCCCCGGCCAGGCAAAGTGACGTACCGGTACGTCACTTGCCTGTCACTAGTTTGTGAGCCAATAGCGGGCGAGCGCGCGCCCCCCCCCCCGGCTCGTTCCCTAGAAAGTCCGTGCGTGTGACCGGCGGACCCGATGTCTGCCAGTCACTCGGCGATCGTCGGTGGAGAGGGAGAAAGGCAGGCGGCCAATGTAAACACAGCCGCCTGTCATTCTCCCCTGTGTAGGAATAGTGATCATACGGTTCTACTATGTAGGACCGTTGATCACTGTTCCTACACCAGTAGCCATGTTCAATGACAGTTAGAAGCACGCCCCTAGGGACATACTTAACCCCTCCTTCCCCAATAAAGTTAACCCCTTCCCTGCCAGTGTCATTTTGCAGTAACAGTGCATATGTATAGCACTGATTACTGCAGTAATGTCACTGGTACCTCCAAAAGTGTCAAAAATGTCAGTCAAGGGTCCGATCTGTCCGCCGCAATGTTGCAGTACCGCAAAAAATAATTGCAGATCTCCGCCATTACGCATTAAAAAAAAACACCAAAAATGACAAAAATCTTTCCCTTAGTTAGTAAACGCAATAACTTTTGCGCAAACCAATCAAAATACGCTTATTGTGATTTTTTTTTTTTACCAAACATAGGTAGTAGATGGCAAATTGGCCAAAATTTTTTAAAAATTTAGATTTTTAATTTTTTTTGGGGGGTAATTTCTTAGAAAAAAATGTGAAAAATATTCAAAATTTACACTCTTTTTTTGTTTATAGCGCAAAAAGTAAAAATCACAGAGGTGATCAAATACCACCATTAGAAAGCTCTGTTTGTGGGGAAAAAAGAATGTCAAATTCATTTGGGTACGGCGTCGCACGACCGCGCAATTGTCAGGTAAAGTCGCACAGTGCCGAATCGCAAAAAGTGGCCCAGACGTAAGACAGCAAAATCCTCCGGTGGTAAAGTGGTTAAAGGGGGAAATCTTCCACTCCGGAAGTGGTTAAAATTAAATATCAGAAAATTGACTTTATTATATTTATGAAATTATTAGAAATGGGGAAAAAATTCTCACAAAATTCCACTATAAAAAAACAAATATATAAAATATGAATGAGAAAAAAAAAACAATAGAATAAAATTCAGAATAATTAATGGGTAAACACGGGAAGACTGACATTGTACTATTTATAAAACATAATATGTAATCTATGTGCCCACTATGATGTCATACACGTCACACACACTGAGCACAGACAAGCACAGCTATGTTGTGAATGAAATAGACTTGTATGGGTCACGTGACATCAGCATGTCTCCGTACACACAGACCTCCTCCAATCAGTCTCTGGTTGCGTTCCAGCGTGGATGCTTCCGGGTTCGTCCCCGCCCACCCAAGCGATGGTTGGCCCGGGAGACGGAAGTGACTGTGTGGTGGGAGAGGGCCCTTCCGGCTGCGTGCGGAGTGGAGTAAGGCCGGAGCGGGAGGAGGAGGGAGAGGAGACGCGGCGGCGGCCCGACATGGACATAGAGAGGGAGTTCCGGGAGGCTGACACCAACAACGGCTGGGGCTCCCTGTACCAGGTGAGCGCGGGGGAGGGGCCTGGACCCAAGGGGGGAGGAGCCATGTGACCTGTAGGGAGGTCCCTGCCGTACTCGTCTCTCATGAGGGGCCCTTCTGTGACAATCAACACTGATTACATCTCTACTGACTGTGTGCCCCCCTGAACTAGACTGACCTACACTGACACCCCCATACTATCCTACACTGACACCCCCATACTATCCTACACTGACACCCCCATACTGTCCTCCACTGACACCCCCATACTATCCTACACTGACACCCCCATACTGTCCTACACTGACCCCCCCCATACTGTCCTACACTGACACCCCCATACTGTCCTACACTGACACCCCCATACTGTCCTACACTGACACCCCCATACTGTCCTACACTGACACCCCCATACTATCCTACACTGACCCCCCCATACTGTCCTCCACTGACACCCCCATACTGTCCTCCACTGACACCCCCATACTATCCTACACTGACACCCCCATACTGTCCTCCACTGACACCCCCATACTATCCTACACTGACACCCCCATACTGTCCTCCACTGACACCCCCATACTGTCCTCCACTGACACCCCCATACTGTCCTCCACTGACACCCCCATACTATCCTACACTGACACCCCCATACTGTCCTCCACTGACACCCCCATACTATCCTACACTGACCCCCCCATACTGTCCTACACTGACACCCCCATACTGTCCTACACTGACACCCCCATACTATCCTACACTGACACCCCCATACTGTCCTACACTGACCCCCCCATACTGTCCTACACTGACACCCCCATACTATCCTACACTGACACCCCCATACTATCCTACACTGACCCCCCCATACTGTCCTACACTGACACCCCCATACTATCCTACACTGACACCCCCATACTGTCCTACACTGACACCCCTATACTGTCCTACACTGACCCCCCCATACTGTCCTACACTGACACCCCCATACTATCCTACACTGACCCCCCCATACTGTCCTACACTGACCCCCCCATACTGTCCTACACTGACACCCCCATACTGTCCTACACTGACACCCCCATACTATCCTACACTGACACCCCCATACTGACCTACACTGACACCCCCATACTGTCCTACACTGACCCCCCCATACTGTCCTACACTGACACCCCCATACTATCCTACACTGACACCCCCATACTATCCTACACTGACACCCCCATACTGTCCTCCACTGACACCCCCATACTATCCTACACTGACCCCCCCATACTGTCCTACACTGACACCCCCATACTGTCCTACACTGACACCCCCATACTATCCTACACTGACACCCCCATACTGTCCTACACTGACACCCCCATACTATCCTACACTGACACCCCCATACTGTCCTCCACTGACACCCCCATACTATCCTACACTGACACCCCCATACTGTCCTCCACTGACACCCCCATACTGTCCTCCACTGACACCCCCATACTATCCTACACTGACACCCCCATACTGTCCTCCACTGACACCCCCATACTATCCTACACTGACACCCCCATACTGTCCTCCACTGACACCCCCATACTGTCCTCCACTGACACCCCCATACTGTCCTCCACTGACACCCCCATACTATCCTACACTGACACCCCCATACTGTCCTCCACTGACACCCCCATACTATCCTACACTGACCCCCCCATACTGTCCTACACTGACACCCCCATACTGTCCTACACTGACACCCCCATACTATCCTACACTGACACCCCCATACTGTCCTACACTGACCCCCCCATACTGTCCTACACTGACACCCCCATACTATCCTACACTGACACCCCCATACTATCCTACACTGACCCCCCCATACTGTCCTACACTGACACCCCCATACTATCCTACACTGACACCCCCATACTGACCTACACTGACACCCCCATACTGTCCTACACTGACCCCCCCATACTGTCCTACACTGACACCCCCATACTATCCTACACTGACACCCCCATACTATCCTACACTGACACCCCCATACTGTCCTCCACTGACACCCCCATACTATCCTACACTGACCCCCCCATACTGTCCTACACTGACACCCCCATACTGTCCTACACTGACACCCCCATACTATCCTACACTGACACCCCCATACTGTCCTACACTGACCCCCCCATACTGTCCTACACTGACACCCCCATACTATCCTACACTGACACCCCCATACTATCCTACACTGACCCCCCCATACTGTCCTACACTGACACCCCCATACTATCCTACACTGACACCCCCATACTGACCTACACTGACACCCCCATACTGTCCTACACTGACCCCCCCATACTGTCCTACACTGACACCCCCATACTATCCTACACTGACACCCCCATACTATCCTACACTGACACCCCCCCATACTGTCCTCCACTGACACCCCCATACTATCCTACACTGACACCCCCATACTGTCCTACACTGACCCCCCCATACTGTCCTACACTGACACCCCCATACTATCCTACACTGACACCCCCATACTATCCTACACTGACACCCCCCCATACTGTCCTCCACTGACACCCCCATACTATCCTACACTGACACCCCCATACTGACCTACACTGACACCCCCATACTGACCTACACTGACCCCCCCCATACTGTCCTACACTGACACCCCCATACTGTCCTCCACTGACACCCCCATACTGTCCTCCACTGACACCCCCATACTGTCCTCCACTGACACCCCCATACTATCCTACACTGACCCCCCCCCATACTGTCCTACACTGACACCCCCATACTGTCCTCCACTGACACCCCCATACTGTCCTCCACTGACCCCCCCCATACTGTCCTACACTGACACCCCCATACTGTCCTACACTGACCCCCCATACTGTCCTACACTGACACCCCCATACTATCCTACACTGACACCCCCATACTGTCCTACACTGACCCCCCCCATACTGTCCTACACTGACCCCCCCCCATACTGTCCTACACTGACCCCCCATACTGTCCTACACTGACCCCCCCCATACTGTCCTACACTGACACCCCCATACTATCCTACACTGACACCCCCATACTATCCTACACTGACACCCCCCTACTGACCTACACTGACACCCCCATACTGTCCTACACTGACACCCCCATACTGTCCTCCACTGACACCCCCATACTGTCCTCCACTGACACCCCCATACTATCCTACACTGACACCCCCCATACTGTCCTACACTGACCCCCCCCCATACTGTCCTACACTGACACCCCCATACTGTCCTCCACTGACACCCCCATACTGTCCTCCACTGACACCCCCCCCCCATACTGTCCTCCACTGACACCCCCCCCCATACTGTCCTCCACTGACACCCCCCCCCATACTGTCCTCCACTGACACCCCCCCCATACTGTCCTCCACTGACACCCCCCCCCCATACTGTCCTACACTGACACCCCCATACTGTCCTCCACTGACACCCCCCCATACTGTCCTCCACTGACACCCCCCCATACTGTCCTCCACTGACACCCCCCCATACTGTCCTCCACTGACACCCCCCCATACTGTCCTCCACTGACACCCCCCCATACTGTCCTCCACTGACACCCCCATACTGTCCTCCACTGACACCCCCCCATACTGTCCTCCACTGACACCCCCCCCCATACTGTCCTCCACTGACACCCCCCCCATACTGTCCTCCACTGACACCCCCCCCATACTGTCCTCCACTGACACCCCCATACTGTCCTCCGCTGACCCCCCCATACTGTCCCACGCTGACACCCCCATACTGTCCTCCACTGACACCCCCATACTGTCCTCCACTGACCCCCCCCATACTGTCCTCCACTGACCCCCCCCCCCATACTGTCCTCCACTGACCCCCCCCCCCATACTGTCCTCCACTGACCCCCCCCCCCCATACTGTCCTCCACTGACCCCCCCCCCCCATACTGTCCTCCACTGACCCCCCCATACTGTCCTCCACTGACCCCCCCATACTGTCCTCCACTGACCCCCCCATACTGTCCTCCACTGACCCCCCCATACTGTCCTCCACTGACCCCCCCCCCCATACTGTCCTCCACTGACCCCCCCCATACTGTCCTCCACTGACACCCATCCTGATTATACTGTACACTGTATGACACTGACATCTCCTCATTATACTGTACACTGTATGACACTGACATCTTCCATCATTATACTGTACACTGTATGACACTGACATCTCCCCTCATACTGTACACTGTATGACACTGACATCTCCCATCTTTATACTGTACACTGTATGACACTGACATCTCCCATCATTATACTGTACACTGTATGACACTGACATCTCTCCTCATTATACTGTACACTGTATGACACTGACATCTCCCCTCATACTGTACACTGTATGACACTGACATCTCTCCTCATTATACTGTACACTGTATGACACTGACATCTCTCATCATTATACTGTACACTGTATGACACTGACATCTCTCCTCATACTGTACACTGTATGACACTGACATCTCCCATCATTATACTGTACACTGTATGACACTGACATCTCCCATCATTATACTGTACACTGTATGACACTGACATCTCTCCTCATTATACTGTACACTGTATGACACTGACATCTCCCATCATTATACTGTACACTGTATGACACTGACATCTCCCCTCATTATACTGTACACTGTATGACACTGACATCTCCCATCATTATACTGTACACTGTATGACACTGACATCTCCCCTCATTATACTGTACACTGTATGACACTGACATCTCTCCTCATTATATTGTACACTGTATGACACTGACATCTCCCATCATTATACTGTACACTGTATGACACTGACATCTCTCATCATTATACTGTACACTGTATGACACTGACATCTCTCATCATTATACTGTACACTGCATGACACTGACATCTCCCCTCATACTGTACACTGTATGACACTGACATCTCCCATCATTATACTGTACACTGTATGACACTGACATCTCTCATCATTATACTGTACACTGTATGACACTGACATCTCCCCTCATTATACTGTACACTGTATGACACTGACATCTCCCATCATTATACTGTACACTGTATGACACTGACATCTCTCCTCATTATACTGTACACTGTATGACACTGACATCTCTCATCATTATACTGTACACTGTATGACACTGACATCTCTCATCATTATACTGTACACTGTATGACACTGACATCTCTCCTCATTATACTGTACACTGTATGACACTGACATCTCTCATCATTATACTGTACACTGTATGACACTGACATCTCCCCTCATACTGTACACTGTATGACACTGACATCTCTCCTCATTATACTGTACACTGTATGACACTGACATCTCTCATCATTATACTGTACACTGTATGACACTGACATCTCCCATCATTATACTGTACACTGTATGACACTGACATCTTCCATCATTATACTGTACACTGTATGACACTGACATCTCCCCTCATACTGTACACTGTATGACACTGACATCTCCCATCTTTATACTGTACACTGTATGACACTGACATCTCCCATCATTATACTGTACACTGTATGACACTGACATCTCCCATCATTATACTGTACACTGTATGACACTGACATCTCTCCTCATTATACTGTACACTGTATGACACTGACATCTCCCCTCATACTGTACACTGTATGACACTGACATCTCTCCTCATTATACTGTACACTGTATGACACTGACATCTCCCCTCATACTGTACACTGTATGACACTGACATCTCTCATCATTATACTGTACACTGTATGACACTGACATCTCCATCATTATACTGTACACTGTATGACACTGACATCTCTCCTCATTATACTGTACACTGTATGACACTGACATCTCTCATCATTATACTGTACACTGTATGACACTGACATCTCTCATCATTATACTGTACACTGCATGACACTGACATCTCCCATCATACTGTACACTGTATGACACTGACATCTCCCATCATTATACTGTACACTGTATGACACTGACATCTCCCATCATTATACTGTACACTGTATGACACTGACATCTCTCCTCATTATACTGTACACTGTATGACACTGACATCTCTCATCATTATACTGTACACTGTATGACACTGACATCTCTCATCATTATACTGTACACTGTATGACACTGACATCTCCCCTCATACTGTACACTGTATGACACTGACCTCTCTCCTCATTATACTGTACACTGTATGACACTGACATCTCCCATCATTATACTGTACACTGTATGACACTGACATCTCTCATCATTATACTGTACACTGTATGACACTGACATCTCTCATCATTATACTGTACACTGTATGACACTGACATCTCTCATCATTATACTGTACACTGTATGACACTGACATCTCCCATCATTATACTGTACACTGTATGACACTGACATCTCTCCTCATTATACTGTACACTGTATGACACTGATATCTCCCATCATTATACTGTACACTGTATGACACTGACATCTCCCCTCATACTGTACACTGTATGACACTGACATCTCCCCTCATACTGTACACTGTATGACACTGACATCTCTCATCATTATACTGTACACTGTATGACACTGACATCTCGCATCATTATACTGTACACTGTATGACACTGACATCTCCCATCATTATACTGTACACTGTATGACACTGACATCTCATTATACTGTACACTGTATGACACTGACATCTCTCCTCATACTGTACACTGTATGACACTGACATCTCCCATCATTATACTGTACACTGTATGACACTGACATCTCTCCTCATTATACTGTACACTGTATGACACTGACATCTCTCATCATTATACTGTACACTGTATGACACTGACATCTCTCCTCATTATACTGTACACTGTATGACACTGACATCTCTCATCATTATACTGTACACTGTATGACACTGACATCTCCCCTCATACTGTACACTGTATAACACTGACATCTCCCATCATTATACTGTACACTGTATGACACTGACATCTCCCATCATTATACTGTACACTGTATGACACTGACATCTCCCATCATTTTACTGTACACTGTATGACACTGACATCTCCCATCATTATACTGTACACTGTATGACACTGACATCTCCCATCATTTTACTGTACACTCTATGACACTGACATCTCCCCTCATACTGTACACTGTATGACACTGACATCTCCTCATTATACTGTACACTGTATGACACTGACATCTCTCATCATTATACTGTACACTGTATGACACTGACATCTCCCCTCATACTGTACACTGTATGACACTGACATCTCCCATCATACTGTACACTGTATGACACTGACATCTCCCATCATTATACTGTACACTGTATGACACTGACATCTCCCATCATTATACTGTACACTGTATGACACTGACATCTCCTCATTATACTGTACACTGTATGACACTGACATCTCTCATCATTATACTGTACACTGTATGACACTGACATCTCCCATCATTTTACTGTACACTCTATGACACTGACATCTCCCCTCATACTGTACACTGTATGACACTGACATCTCTCCTCATTATACTGTACACTGTATGACACTGACATCTCTCCTCATTATACTGTACACTGTATGACACTGACATCTCCCATCATTATACTGTACACTGTATGACACTGACATCTCCCATCTTTATACTGTACACTGTATGACACTGACATCTCTCATCATTATACTGTACACTGTATGACACTGACATCTCTCATCATTATACTGTACACTGTATGACACTGACATCTCCTCATTATACTGTACACTGTATGACACTGACATCTCCCATCATTATACTGTACACTGTATGACACTGACATCTCCATCATACTGTACACTGTATGACACTGACATCTCTCCTCATTATACTGTACACTGTATGACACTGACATCTCCTCATTATACTGTACACTGTATGACACTGACATCTCTCCTCATTATACTGTACACTGTATGACACTGACATCTCCCATCATTATACTGTACACTGTATGACACTGACATCTCTCATCATTATACTGTACACTGTATGACACTGACATCTCTCATCATTATACTGTACACTGTATGACACTGACATCTCTCCTCATTATACTGTACACTGTATGACACTGACATCTCTCATCATTATACTGTACACTGTATGACACTGACATCTCCCATCATTATACTGTACACTGTATGACACTGACATCTCTCATCATTATACTGTACACTGTATGACACTGACATCTCTCCTCATTATACTGTACACTGTATGACACTGACATCTCTCATCATTATACTGTACACTGTATGACACTGACATCTCTCATCATTATACTGTACACTGCATGACACTGACATCTCCCATCATACTGTACACTGTATGACACTGACATCTCTCCTCATTATACTGTACACTGTATGACACTGACATCTCCCCTCATACTGTACACTGTATGACACTGACCTCTCTCCTCATTATACTGTACACTGTATGACACTGACATCTCCCATCATTATACTGTACACTGTATGACACTGACATCTCTCATCATTATACTGTACACTGTATGACACTGACATCTCTCATCATTATACTGTACACTGTATGACACTGACATCTCTCATCATTATACTGTACACTGTATGACACTGACATCTCCCATCATTATACTGTACACTGTATGACACTGACATCTCTCCTCATTATACTGTACACTGTATGACACTGATATCTCCCATCATTATACTGTACACTGTATGACACTGACATCTCCCCTCATACTGTACACTGTATGACACTGACATCTCCCCTCATACTGTACACTGTATGACACTGACATCTCTCATCATTATACTGTACACTGTATGACACTGACATCTCGCATCATTATACTGTACACTGTATGACACTGACATCTCCCATCATTATACTGTACACTGTATGACACTGACATCTCATTATACTGTACACTGTATGACACTGACATCTCTCCTCATACTGTACACTGTATGACACTGACATCTCTCCTCATTATACTGTACACTGTATGACACTGACATCTCCTCATTATACTGTACACTGTATGACACTGACATCTCTCATCATTATACTGTACACTGTATGACACTGACATCTCTCATCATTATACTGTACACTGTATGACACTGACATCTCCCCTCATACTGTACACTGTATAACACTGACATCTCCCATCATTATACTGTACACTGTATGACACTGACATCTCTCCTCATTATACTGTACACTGTATGACACTGACATCTCTCATCATTATACTGTACACTGTATGACACTGACATCTCTCCTCATTATACTGTACACTGTATGACACTGACATCTCTCATCATTATACTGTACACTGCATGACACTGACATCTCCCATCATACTGTACACTGTATGACACTGACATCTCTCCTCATTATACTGTACACTGTATGACACTGACATCTCCCCTCATACTGTACACTGTATGACACTGACCTCTCTCCTCATTATACTGTACACTGTATGACACTGACATCTCCCATCATTATACTGTACACTGTATGACACTGACATCTCTCATCATTATACTGTACACTGTATGACACTGACATCTCTCATCATTATACTGTACACTGTATGACACTGACATCTCTCATCATTATACTGTACACTGTATGACACTGACATCTCCCATCATTATACTGTACACTGTATGACACTGACATCTCTCCTCATTATACTGTACACTGTATGACACTGATATCTCCCATCATTATACTGTACACTGTATGACACTGACATCTCCCCTCATACTGTACACTGTATGACACTGACATCTCCCCTCATACTGTACACTGTATGACACTGACATCTCTCATCATTATACTGTACACTGTATGACACTGACATCTCGCATCATTATACTGTACACTGTATGACACTGACATCTCCCATCATTATACTGTACACTGTATGACACTGACATCTCATTATACTGTACACTGTATGACACTGACATCTCTCCTCATACTGTACACTGTATGACACTGACATCTCCCATCATTATACTGTACACTGTATGACACTGACATCTCTCCTCATTATACTGTACACTGTATGACACTGACATCTCCCATCATTATACTGTACACTGTATGACACTGACATCTCCCATCATTTTACTGTACACTCTATGACACTGACATCTCCCCTCATACTGTACACTGTATAACACTGACATCTCCCATCATTATACTGTACACTGTATGACACTGACATCTCTCCTCATACTGTACACTGTATGACACTGACATCTCTCCTCATTATACTGTACACTGTATGACACTGACATCTCCCATCATTATACTGTACACTGTATGACACTGACATCTCCTCATTATACTGTACACTGCATGACACTGACATCTCTCATCATTATACTGTACACTGTATGACACTGACATCTCCCCTCATACTGTACACTGTATGACACTGACATCTCCCATCATACTGTACACTGTATGACACTGACATCTCCCATCATTATACTGTACACTGTATGACACTGACATCTCCCATCATTATACTGTACACTGTATGACACTGACATCTCCTCATTATACTGTACACTGTATGACACTGACATCTCTCATCATTATACTGTACACTGTATGACACTGACATCTCCCATCATTTTACTGTACACTCTATGACACTGACATCTCCCCTCATACTGTACACTGTATGACACTGACATCTCTCCTCATTATACTGTACACTGTATGACACTGACATCTCTCCTCATTATACTGTACACTGTATGACACTGACATCTCCCATCATTATACTGTACACTGTATGACACTGACATCTCCCATCTTTATACTGTACACTGTATGACACTGACATCTCTCATCATTATACTGTACACTGTATGACACTGACATCTCCTCATTATACTGTACACTGTATGACACTGACATCTCCCATCATTATACTGTACACTGTATGACACTGACATCTCCATCATACTGTACACTGTATGACACTGACATCTCTCCTCATTATACTGTACACTGTATGACACTGACATCTCCTCATTATACTGTACACTGTATGACACTGACATCTCTCCTCATTATACTGTACACTGTATGACACTGACATCTCCCATCATTATACTGTACACTGTATGACACTGACATCTCTCATCATTATACTGTACACTGTATGACACTGACATCTCTCCTCATTATACTGTACACTGTATGACACTGACATCTCTCATCATTATACTGTACACTGTATGACACTGACATCTCCCATCATTATACTGTACACTGTATGACACTGACATCTCTCATCATTATACTGTACACTGTATGACACTGACATCTCTCATCATTATACTGTACACTGTATGACACTGATATCTCTCCTCATTATACTGTACACTGTATGACACTGACATCTCTCCTCATACTGTACACTGTATGACACTGACATCTCTCCTCATTATACTGTACACTGTATGACACTGACATCTCTCCTCATTATACTGTACACTGTATGACACTGACATCTCTCATCATTATACTGTACACTGTATGACACTGACATCTCCCCTCATACTGTACACTGTATGACACTGACATCTCTCATTATACTGTACACTGTATGACACTGACATCTCCCATCATTATACTGTACACTGTATGACACTGACATCTCCCCTCATACTGTACACTGTATGACACTGACATCTCTCCTCATTATACTGTACACTGTATGACACTGACATCTCTCCTCATTATATTGTACACTGTATGACACTGACATCTCCCATCATTATACTGTACACTGTATGACACTGACATCTCTCATCATTATACTGTACACTGTATGACACTGACATCTCTCATCATTATACTGTACACTGCATGACACTGACATCTCCCCTCATACTGTACACTGTATGACACTGACATCTCCCATCATTATACTGTACACTGTATGACACTGACATCTCTCATCATTATACTGTACACTGTATGACACTGACATCTCCCCTCATTATACTGTACACTGTATGACACTGACATCTCCCATCATTATACTGTACACTGTATGACACTGACATCTCTCCTCATTATACTGTACACTGTATGACACTGACATCTCTCATCATTATACTGTACACTGTATGACACTGACATCTCTCATCATTATACTGTACACTGTATGACACTGACATCTCTCCTCATTATACTGTACACTGTATGACACTGACATCTCTCATCATTATACTGTACACTGTATGACACTGACATCTCCCCTCATACTGTACACTGTATGACACTGACATCTCTCCTCATTATACTGTACACTGTATGACACTGACATCTCTCATCATTATACTGTACACTGTATGACACTGACATCTCTCATCATTATACTGTACACTGTATGACACTGACATCTTCCATCATTATACTGTACACTGTATGACACTGACATCTCCCATCATTATACTGTACACTGTATGACACTGACATCTCTCCTCATTATACTGTACACTGTATGACACTGACATCTCCCCTCATTATACTGTACACTGTATGACACTGACATCTCCCCTCATACTGTACACTGTATGACACTGACATCTCTCCTCATTATACTGTACACTGTATGACACTGACATCTCCCCTCATACTGTACACTGTATGACACTGACATCTCTCATCATTATACTGTACACTGTATGACACTGACCTCTCTCCTCATTATACTGTACACTGTATGACACTGACATCTCCCATCATTATACTGTACACTGTATGACACTGACATCTCTCCTCATACTGTACACTGTATGACACTGACATCTCCCATCATTATACTGTACACTGTATGACACTGACATCTCTCCTCATACTGTACACTGTATGACACTGACATCTCCCATCATTATACTGTACACTGTATGACACTGACATCTCCCATCATTATACTGTACACTGTATGACACTGACATCTCTCCTCATTATACTGTACACTGTATGACACTGACATCTCTCATCATTATACTGTACACTGTATGACACTGACATCTCTCATCATTATACTGTACACTGTATGACACTGACATCTCCCCTCATACTGTACACTGTATGACACTGACATCTCTCATCATTATACTGTACACTGTATGACACTGACATCTCTCATCATTATACTGTACACTGTATGACACTGACATCTCGCATCATTATACTGTACACTGTATGACACTGACATCTCCCATCATTATACTGTACACTGTATGACACTGACATCTCATTATACTGTACACTGTATGACACTGACATCTCCATCATTATACTGTACACTGTATGACACTGACATCTCCCCTCATTATACTGTACACTGTATGACACTGACATCTCCCCTCATTATACTGTACACTGTATGACACTGACATCTCTCCTCATACTGTACACTGTATGACACTGACATCTCCCATCATTATACTGTACACTGTATGACACTGACATCTCTCCTCATTATACTGTACACTGTATGACACTGACATCTCTCATCATTATACTGTACACTGTATGACACTGACATCTCTCCTCATTATACTGTACACTGTATGACACTGACATCTCTCATCATTATACTGTACACTGTATGACACTGACATCTCCCCTCATACTGTACACTGTATAACACTGACATCTCCCATCATTATACTGTACACTGTATGACACTGACATCTCCCATCATTATACTGTACACTGTATGACACTGACATCTCTCCTCATTATACTGTACACTGTATGACACTGACATCTCTCCTCATTATACTGTACACTGTATGACACTGACATCTCTCCTCATTATACTGTACACTGTATAACACTGACATCTCCCATCATTATACTGTACACTGTATGACACTGACATCTCCCATCATTATACTGTACACTGTATGACACTGACATCTCCTCATTATACTGTACACTGTATGACACTGACATCTCTCATCATTATACTGTACACTGTATGACACTGACATCTCCCATCATTATACTGTACACTGTATGACACTGACATCTCCCATCATACTGTACACTGTATGACACTGACATCTCCCATCATTATACTGTACACTGTATGACACTGACATCTCCCATCATTATACTGTACACTGTATGACACTGACATCTCCTCATTATACTGTACACTGTATGACACTGACATCTCCTCATTATACTGTACACTGTCATCTCTCATCATTATACTGTACACTGTATGACACTGACATCTCCCATCATTTTACTGTACACTCTATGACACTGACATCTCCCCTCATACTGTACACTGTATGACACTGACATCTCTCCTCATTATACTGTACACTGTATGACACTGACATCTCTCCTCATTATACTGTACACTGTATGACACTGACATCTCCCATCATTATACTGTACACTGTATGACACTGACATCTCCCATCATTATACTGTACACTGTATGACACTGACATCTCCCATCTTTATACTGTACACTGTATGACACTGACATCTCTCATCATTATACTGTACACTGTATGACACTGACATCTCTCATCATTATACTGTACACTGTATGACACTGACATCTCCTCATTATACTGTACACTGTATGACACTGACATCTCCCATCATTATACTGTACACTGTATGACACTGACATCTCCATCATACTGTACACTGTATGACACTGACATCTCTCCTCATTATACTGTACACTGTATGACACTGACATCTCCTCATTATACTGTACACTGTATGACACTGACATCTCTCCTCATTATACTGTACACTGTATGACACTGACATCTCCCATCATTATACTGTACACTGTATGACACTGACATCTCTCATCATTATACTGTACACTGTATGACACTGACATCTCTCATCATTATACTGTACACTGTATGACACTGACATCTCTCATCATTATACTGTACACTGTATGACACTGATATCTCTCCTCATTATACTGTACACTGTATGACACTGACATCTCTCCTCATACTGTACACTGTATGACACTGACATCTCTCCTCATTATACTGTACACTGTATGACACTGACATCTCTCCTCATTATACTGTACACTGTATGACACTGACATCTCTCATCATTATACTGTACACTGTATGACACTGACATCTCCCCTCATACTGTACACTGTATGACACTGACATCTCTCATTATACTGTACACTGTATGACACTGACATCTCCCATCATTATACTGTACACTGTATGACACTGACATCTCCCCTCATACTGTACACTGTATGACACTGACATCTCTCATTATACTGTACACTGTATGACACTGACATCTCCCCTCATACTGTACACTGTATGACACTGACATCTCTCATTATACTGTACACTGTATGACACTGACATCTCTCCTCATTATACTGTACACTGTATGACACTGACATCTCCCATCATTATACTGTACACTGTATGACACTGACATCTCTCCTCATTATACTGTACACTGTATGACACTGACATCTCTCCTCATACTGTACACTGTATGACACTGACATCTCATTATACTGTACACTGTATGACACTGACATCTCTCCTCATTATACTGTACACTGTATGACACTGACATCTCTCATCATTATACTGTACACTGTATGACACTGACATCTCTCCTCATTATACTGTACACTGTATGACACTGACATCTCCCATCATTATACTGTACACTGTATGACACTGACATCTCTCCTCATTATACTGTACACTGTATGACACTGACATCTCTCCTCATTATACTGTACACTGTATGACACTGACATCTCTCCTCATTATACTGTACACTGTATGACACTGACATCTCTCCTCATTATACTGTACACTGTATGACACTGACATCTCTCCTCATTATACTGTACACTGTATGACACTGACATCTCTCCTCATTATACTGTACACTGTATGACACTGACATCTCCCATCATTATACTGTACACTGTATGACACTGACATCTCCCATCATTATACTGTACACTGTATGACACTGACATCTCCTCATTATACTGTACACTGTATGACACTGACATCTCTCATCATTATACTGTACACTGTATGACACTGACATCTCCTCATTATACTGTACACTGTATGACACTGACATCTCCCATCATTATACTGTACACTGTATGACACTGACATCTCCCATCATTTTACTGTACACTGTATGACACTGACATCTCCCCTCATTATACTGTACACTGTATGACACTGACATCTCCCCTCATACTGTACACTGTATGACACTGACATCTCTCATCATTATACTGTACACTGTATGACACTGACATCTCCTCATTATACTGTACACTGTATGACACTGACATCTCCTCATTATACTGTACACTGTATGACACTGACATCTCCTCATTATACTGTACACTGTATGACACTGACATCTCCCCTCATACTGTACACTGTATGACACTGACATCTCTCCTCATTATACTGTACACTGTATGACACTGACATCTCCCCTCATTATACTGTACACTGTATGACACTGACATCTCCCATCATTATACTGTACACTGTATGACACTGACATCTCCATCATTATACTGTACACTGTATGACACTGACATCTCTCCTCATACTGTACACTGTATGACACTGACATCTCCCATCATTATACTGTACACTGTATGACACTGACATTTCCCATCATTATACTGTACACTGTATGACACTGACATCTCCTCATTATACTGTACACTGTATGACACTGACATCTCCCCTCATTATACTGTACACTGTATGACACTGACATCTCCCATCATTATACTGTACACTGTATGACACTGACATTTCCCATCATTATACTGTACACTGTATGACACTGACATCTCTCCTCATTATACTGTACACTGCATGACACTGACATCTCTCCTCATTATACTGTACACTGTATGACACTGACATCTCTCCTCATACTGTACACTGTATGACACTGACATCTCTCATCATTATACTGTACACTGTATGACACTGACATCTCTCCTCATACTGTACACTGTATGACACTGACATCTCTCATCATTATACTGTACACTGTATGACACTGACATCTCTCCTCATTATACTGTACACTGTATGACACTGACATCTCCCATCATTTTACTGTACACTGTATGACACTGACATCTCTCATCATTATACTGTACACTGTATGACACTGACATCTCTCCTCATTATACTGTACACTGTATGACACTGACATCTCTCATCATTATACTGTACACTGTATGACACTGACATCTCTCCTCATTATACTGTACACTGTATGACACTGACATCTCTCATTATACTGTACACTGTATGACACTGACATCTCCCATCATTATACTGTACACTGTATGACACTGACATCTCTCCTCATACTGTACACTGTATGACACTGACATCTCTCCTCATACTGTACACTGTATGACACTGACATCTCCCATCATTATACTGTACACTGTATGACACTGACATCTCTCATCATTATACTGTACACTGTATGACACTGACATCTCCCATCATTATACTGTACACTGTATGACACTGACATCTCCTCATTATACTGTACACTGTATGACACTGACATCTCTCATCATTATACTGTACGACACTGACATCTCTCCTCATTATACTGTACACTGTATGACACTGACATCTCCCCTCATACTGTACACTGTATGACACTGACATCTCCTCATTATACTGTACACTGTATGACACTGACATCTCTCCTCATTATACTGTACACTGTATGACACTGACATCTCTCATCATTATACTGTACACTGTATGACACTGACATCTCCCCTCATACTGTACACTGTATGACACTGACATCTCTCCTCATTATACTGTACACTGTATGACACTGACATCTCCCATCATTATACTGTACACTGTATGACACTGACATCTCCCCTCATACTGTACACTGTATGACACTGACATACTGTACACTGTATGACACTGACATCTCTCCATCATTATACTGTACACTGTATGACACTGACATCTCCCTCATTATACTGTACACTGTATGACACTGACATCTCTCATCATTATACTGTACACTGTATGACACTGACATCTCTCCTCATTATACTGTACACTGTATGACACTGACATCTCTCCTCATTATTACTGTACACTGTATGACACTGACATCTCCCTCATTATACTGTACACTGTATGACACTGACATCTCTCCTCATTATACTGTACACTGTATGACACTGACTCGATCTCCATCATATACTGTACACTGTATGACACTGACATCTCCCATCATTATACTGTACACTGTATGACACTGACATCTCTCCTCATATACTGTACACTGTATGACACTGACATCTCTCATCATTATACTGTACACTGTATGACACTGACATCTCCCTCATTATACTGTACACTGTATGACACTGACATCTCTCCTCATTATACTGTACACTGTATGACACTGACATCTCTCCATCATTATACTGTACACTGTATGACACTGACATCTCTCCTCATTATACTGTACACTGTATGACACTGACATCTCTCTCATTATACTGTACATCTGTATGACACTGACATCTCTCCTCATTATACTGTACACTGTATGACACTGACATCTCTCCTCATATACTGTACACTGTATGACACTGACATCTCCCATCATTATACTGTACACTGTATGACACTGACATCTCTCATCATTATACTGTACACTGTATGACACTGACATCTCTCCTCATTATACTGTACACTGTATGACACTGACATCTCTCATCATTATACTGTACACTGTATGACACTGACATCTCCTCATTATACTGTACACTGTATGACACTGACATCTCTCATCATTATACTGTACACTGTATGACACTGACATCTCTCCTCATTATACTGTACACTGTATGACACTGACACTCTCCTCATTATACTGTACACTGTATGACACTGACATCTCTCCATCATTATACTGTACACTGTATGACACTGACATCTCCCCTCATATTATACTGTACACTGTATGACACTGACATCTCTCCTCATTATACTGTACACTGTATGACACTGACATCTCCCATCATTATACTGTACACTGTATGACACTGACATCTCTCCTCATTATACTGTACACTGTATGACACTGACATCTCCCTCATTATACTGTACACTGTATGACACTGACATCTCTCCTCATTATACTGTACACTGTATGACACTGACATCTCTCCATCATTATACTGTACACTGTATGACACTGACATCTCTCATCATTATACTGTACACTGTATGACACTGACATCTCCCTATGTGACACTGACATCTTCATCGAAATATACTGTACACTGTATGACACTGACATCTCTCCTCATTATACTGTACACTGTATGACACTGACATCTCCATCATTATACTGTACACTGTATGACACTGACATCTCTCCTCATTATACTGTACACTGTATGACACTGACATCTCTCCTCATTATACTGTACACTGTATGACACTGACATCTCTCCTCATTATACTGTACACTGTATGACACTGACATCTCTCCATCATTATACTGTACACTGTATGACACTGACATCTCTCCTCATTATACTGTACACTGTATGACACTGACATCTCCCTCATTATACTGTACACTGTATGACACTGACATCTCTCCTCATTATACTGTACACTGTATGACACTGACATCTCCCTCATTATACTGTACACTGTATGACACTGACATCTCTCCATCATTATACTGTACACTGTATGACACTGACATCTCTCCTCATTATACTGTACACTGTATGACACTGACATCTCTCCTCATTATACTGTACACTGTATGACACTGACATCTCTCATCATTATACTGTACACTGTATGACACTGACATCTCCCTCATTATACTGTACACTGTATGACACTGACATCTCTCATCATTATACTGTACACTGTATGACACTGACATCTCCCATCATTATACTGTACACTGTATGACACTGACATCTCCCTCATTATACTGTACACTGTATGACACTGACATCTCCCATCATACTGTACACTGTATGACACTGACATCTCTCCTCATTATACTGTACACTGTATGACACTGACATCTCTCCTCATTATACTGTACACTGTATGACACTGACATCTCCCATCATTATACTGTACACTGTATGACACTGACATCTCCCTCATTATACTGTACACTGTATGACACTGACATCTCCATCATTATACTGTACACTGTATGACACTGACATCTCTCCATCATTATACTGTACACTGTATGACACTGACATCTCCCCTCATTATACTGTACACTGTATGACACTGACATCTCCCATCATACTGTACACTGTATGACACTGACATCTCTCCTCATTATACTGTACACTGTATGACACTGACATCTCCCCTCATTATACTGTACACTGTATGACACTGACATCTCCCATCATTATACTGTACACTGTATGACACTGACATCTCTCCTCATTACTGTACACTGTATGACACTGACATCTCCCTCATTATACTGTACACTGTATGACACTGACATCTCCCATCATTATACTGTACACTGTATGACACTGACATCTCCCATCATTATACTGTACACTGTATGACACTGACATCTCCTCATTATACTGTACACTGTATGACACTGACATCTCCCCTCATTATACTGTACACTGTATGACACTGACATCTCCCATCATTATACTGTACACTGTATGACACTGACATCTCCCATCATTATACTGTACACTGTATGACACTGACATCTCTCCTCATTATACTGTACACTGTATGACACTGACATCTCTCCTCATTATACTGTACACTGTATGACACTGACATCTCTCCTCATTATACTGTACACTGTATGACACTGACATCTCTCATCATTATACTGTACACTGTATGACACTGACATCTCTCCTCATACTGTACACTGTATGACACTGACATCTCTCCATCATTATACTGTACACTGTATGACACTGACATCTCTCCCTCATTATACTGTACACTGTATGACACTGACATCTCCCATCATTTTACTGTACACTGTATGACACTGACATCTCCTCATCATTATACTGTACACTGTATGACACTGACATCTCTCCTCATTATACTGTACACTGTATGACACTGACATCTCTCATCATTATACTGTACACTGTATGACACTGACATCTCTCCTCATTATACTGTACACTGTATGACACTGACATCTCTCCATCATTATACTGTACACTGTATGACACTGACATCTCCCATCATTATACTGTACACTGTATGACACTGACATCTCCCATCATACTGTACACTGTATGACACTGACATCTCTCCTCATTATACTGTACACTGTATGACACTGACATCTCCCCTCATTACTGTACACTGTATGACACTGACATCTCTCCTCATTATACTGTACACTGTATGACACTGACATCTCCCATCATTATACTGTACACTGTATGACACTGACATCTCTCCTCATTATACTGTACACTGTATGACACTGACATCTCCCATCATTATACTGTACACTGTATGACACTGACATCTCTCCTCATTATACTGTACACTGTATGACACTGACATCTCCCCTCATATACTGTACACTGTATGACACTGACATCTCTCATCATTATACTGTACACTGTATGACACTGACATCTCTCCTCATTATACTGTACACTGTATGACACTGACATCTCCCCTCATACTGTACACTGTATGACACTGACATCTCTCATCATTATACTGTACACTGTATGACACTGACATCTCTCATCATTATACTGTACACTGTATGACACTGACATCTCTCATCATTATACTGTACACTGTATGACACTGACATCTCGCATCATTATACTGTACACTGTATGACACTGACATCTCCCATCATTATACTGTACACTGTATGACACTGACATCTCCTCATTATACTGTACACTGTATGACACTGACATCTCCCATCATTATACTGTACACTGTATGACACTGACATCTCCCATCATTATACTGTACACTGTATGACACTGACATCTCCCCTCATTATACTGTACACTGTATGACACTGACATCTCTCCTCATTTTATACTGTACACTGTATGACACTGACATCTCCCTCATTATACTGTACACTGTATGACACTGACATCTCTCCTCATTATACTGTACACTGTATGACACTGACATCTCTCCTCATTATACTGTACACTGTATGACACTGACATCTCCCCTCATTACTGTACACTGTATGACACTGACATCTCGCATCATTATACTGTACACTGTATGACACTGACATCTCCCATCATTATACTGTACACTGTATGACACTGACATCTCTCATTATACTGTACACTGTATGACACTGACATCTCCCCTCATTATACTGTACACTGTATGACACTGACATCTCCCTCATTATACTGTACACTGTATGACACTGACATCTCTCCTCATTATACTGTACACTGTATGACACTGACATCTCCCTCATTATACTGTACACTGTATGACACTGACATCTCCCCTCATTATACTGTACACTGTATGACACTGACATCTCCCTCATTATACTGTACACTGTATGACACTGACATCTCTCCTCATTATACTGTACACTGTATGACACTGACATCTCCCCTCATACTGTACACTGTATGACACTGACATCTCTCCTCATTATACTGTACACTGTATGACACTGACATCTCTCCTCATTATACTGTACACTGTATGACACTGACATCTCTCATCATTATACTGTACACTGTATGACACTGACATCTCTCATCATTATACTGTACACTGTATGACACTGACATCTCTCATCATTATACTGTACACTGTATGACACTGACATCTCGCATCATTATACTGTACACTGTATGACACTGACATCTCCCATCATTATACTGTACACTGTATGACACTGACATCTCATTATACTGTACACTGTATGACACTGACATCTCCCATCATTATACTGTACACTGTATGACACTGACATCTCTCCTCATTATACTGTACACTGTATGACACTGACATCTCTCATCATTATACTGTACACTGTATGACACTGACATCTCTCCTCATTATACTGTACACTGTATGACACTGACATCTCTCATCATTATACTGTACACTGTATGACACTGACATCTCCCTCATACTGTACACTGTATAACACTGACATCTCCCATCATTATACTGTACACTGTATGACACTGACATCTCCCATCATTATACTGTACACTGTATGACACTGACATCTCTCCTCATTATACTGTACACTGTATGACACTGACATCTCTCCTCATTATACTGTACACTGTATGACACTGACATCTCTCCTCATTATACTGTACACTGTATAACACTGACATCTCCCATCATTATACTGTACACTGTATGACACTGACATCTCCCATCATTATACTGTACACTGTATGACACTGACATCTCCTCATTATACTGTACACTGTATGACACTGACATCTCTCATCATTATACTGTACACTGTATGACACTGACATCTCCCCTCATACTGTACACTGTATGACACTGACATCTCCCATCATACTGTACACTGTATGACACTGACATCTCCCATCATTATACTGTACACTGTATGACACTGACATCTCCCATCATTATACTGTACACTGTATGACACTGACATCTCCTCATTATACTGTACACTGTATGACACTGACATCTCTCATCATTATACTGTACACTGTATGACACTGACATCTCCCATCATTTTACTGTACACTCTATGACACTGACATCTCCCCTCATACTGTACACTGTATGACACTGACATCTCTCCTCATTATACTGTACACTGTATGACACTGACATCTCTCCTCATTATACTGTACACTGTATGACACTGACATCTCCCATCATTATACTGTACACTGTATGACACTGACATCTCCCATCATTATACTGTACACTGTATGACACTGACATCTCCCATCTTTATACTGTACACTGTATGACACTGACATCTCTCATCATTATACTGTACACTGTATGACACTGACATCTCTCCTCATTATACTGTACACTGTATGACACTGACATCTCCTCATTATACTGTACACTGTATGACACTGACATCTCCCATCATTATACTGTACACTGTATGACACTGACATCTCCCATCATTATACTGTACACTGTATGACACTGACATCTCTCATCATTATACTGTACACTGTATGACACTGACATCTCTCATCATTATACTGTACACTGTATGACACTGACATCTCTCATCATTATACTGTACACTGTATGACACTGATATCTCTCCTCATTATACTGTACACTGTATGACACTGACATCTCTCCTCATACTGTACACTGTATGACACTGACATCTCTCCTCATTATACTGTACACTGTATGACACTGACATCTCTCCTCATTATACTGTACACTGTATGACACTGACATCTCTCATCATTATACTGTACACTGTATGACACTGACATCTCCCCTCATACTGTACACTGTATGACACTGACATCTCTCATTATACTGTACACTGTATGACACTGACATCTCCCATCATTATACTGTACACTGTATGACACTGACATCTCCCCTCATACTGTACACTGTATGACACTGACAGCTCTCATTATACTGTACACTGTATGACACTGACATCTCCCCTCATACTGTACACTGTATGACACTGACATCTCTCATTATACTGTACACTGTATGACACTGACATCTCTCCTCATTATACTGTACACTGTATGACACTGACATCTCCCATCATTATACTGTACACTGTATGACACTGACATCTCTCCTCATTATACTGTACACTGTATGACACTGACATCTCTCCTCATACTGTACACTGTATGACACTGACATCTCATTATACTGTACACTGTATGACACTGACATCTCTCCTCATTATACTGTACACTGTATGACACTGACATCTCTCATCATTATACTGTACACTGTATGACACTGACATCTCTCCTCATTATACTGTACACTGTATGACACTGACATCTCCCATCATTATACTGTACACTGTATGACACTGACATCTCTCCTCATTATACTGTACACTGTATGACACTGACATCTCTCCTCATTATACTGTACACTGTATGACACTGACATCTCTCCTCATTATACTGTACACTGTATGACACTGACATCTCTCCTCATTATACTGTACACTGTATGACACTGACATCTCTCCTCATTATACTGTACACTGTATGACACTGACATCTCTCCTCATTATACTGTACACTGTATGACACTGACATCTCCCATCATTATACTGTACACTGTATGACACTGACATCTCCCATCATTATACTGTACACTGTATGACACTGACATCTCCTCATTATACTGTACACTGTATGACACTGACATCTCTCATCATTATACTGTACACTGTATGACACTGACATCTCCTCATTATACTGTACACTGTATGACACTGACATCTCCCATCATTATACTGTACACTGTATGACACTGACATCTCCCATCATTTTACTGTACACTGTATGACACTGACATCTCTCCTCATTATACTGTACACTGTATGACACTGACATCTCTCCTCATTATACTGTACACTGTATGACACTGACATCTCTCATCATTATACTGTACACTGTATGACACTGACATCTCCCTCATTACTGTACACTGTATGACACTGACATCTCTCATCATTATACTGTACACTGTATGACACTGACATCTCCCTCATTATACTGTACACTGTATGACACTGACATCTCCTCATTATACTGTACACTGTATGACACTGACATCTCCTCATTATACTGTACACTGTATGACACTGACATCTCCCATCATTATACTGTACACTGTATGACACTGACATCTCCCATCATTTTACTGTACACTGTATGACACTGACATCTCCCCTCATTATACTGTACACTGTATGACACTGACATCTCCCCTCATACTGTACACTGTATGACACTGACATCTCTCCTCATTATACTGTACACTGTATGACACTGACATCTCCCCTCATTATACTGTACACTGTATGACACTGACATCTCCCATCATTATACTGTACACTGTATGACACTGACATCTCCATCATTATACTGTACACTGTATGACACTGACATCTCTCCTCATACTGTACACTGTATGACACTGACATCTCCCCTCATTATACTGTACACTGTATGACACTGACATCTCCCATCATTATACTGTACACTGTATGACACTGACATTTCCCATCATTATACTGTACACTGTATGACACTGACATCTCCTCATTATACTGTACACTGTATGACACTGACATCTCCCCTCATTATACTGTACACTGTATGACACTGACTGTACACTGTATGACACTGACATTTCCCATCATTATACTGTACACTGTATGACACTGACATCTCTCCTCATTATACTGTACACTGCATGACACTGACATCTCTCCTCATTATACTGTACACTGTATGACACTGACATCTCTCCTCATACTGTACACTGTATGACACTGACATCTCTCATCATTATACTGTACACTGTATGACACTGACATCTCTCCTCATACTGTACACTGTATGACACTGACATCTCTCATCATTATACTGTACACTGTATGACACTGACATCTCTCCTCATTATACTGTACACTGTATGACACTGACATCTCCCATCATTTTACTGTACACTGTATGACACTGACATCTCTCCTCATTATACTGTACACTGTATGACACTGACATCTCTCATCATTATACTGTACACTGTATGACACTGACATCTCTCCTCATTATACTGTACACTGTATGACACTGACATCTCTCATTATACTGTACACTGTATGACACTGACATCTCCCATCATTATACTGTACACTGTATGACACTGACATCTCTCCTCATACTGTACACTGTATGACACTGACATCTCTCCTCATACTGTACACTGTATGACACTGACATCTCCCATCATTATACTGTACACTGTATGACACTGACATCTCTCATCATTATACTGTACACTGTATGACACTGACATCTCCCATCATTATACTGTACACTGTATGACACTGACATCTCCTCATTATACTGTACACTGTATGACACTGACATCTCTCATCATTATACTGTACGACACTGACATCTCTCCTCATTATACTGTACACTGTATGACACTGACATCTCCCCTCATACTGTACACTGTATGACACTGACATCTCCTCATTATACTGTACACTGTATGACACTGACATCTCTCCTCATTATACTGTACACTGTATGACACTGACATCTCTCATCATTATACTGTACACTGTATGACACTGACATCTCCCCTCATACTGTACACTGTATGACACTGACATCTCTCCTCATTATACTGTACACTGTATGACACTGACATCTCCCATCATTATACTGTACACTTTATGACACTGACATCTCCCCTCATACTGTACACTGTATGACACTGACATCTCTCCTCATTATACTGTACACTGTATGACACTGACATCTCTCATCATTATACTGTACACTGTATGACACTGACATCTCCCATCATTATACTGTACAGTGTATGACACTGACATCTCTCCTCATTATACTGTACACTGTATGACACTGACATCTCTCATCATTATACTGTACACTGTATGACACTGACATCTCTCCTCATTATACTGTACACTGTATGACACTGACATCTCTCCTCATTATACTGTACACTGTATGACACTGACATCTCTCATTATACTGTACACTGTATGACACTGACATCTCTCCTCATTATACTGTACACTGTATGACACTGACATCTCTCATTATACTGTACACTGTATGACACTGACATCTCCCATCATTATACTGTACACTGTATGACACTGACATCTCTCCTCATACTGTACACTGTATGACACTGACATCTCCCATCATTATACTGTACACTGTATGACACTGACATCTCTCATCATTATACTGTACACTGTATGACACTGACATCTCTCCTCATTATACTGTACACTGTATGACACTGACATCTCCCATCATTATACTGTACACTGTATGACACTGACATCTCCTCATTATACTGTACACTGTATGACACTGACATCTCTCATCATTATACTGTACGACACTGACATCTCTCCTCATTATACTGTACACTGTATGACACTGACATCTCTCCTCATTATACTGTACACTGTATGACACTGACATCTCCCATCATTATACTGTACACTGTATGACACTGACATCTCTCATCATTATACTGTACACTGTATGACACTGACATCTCTCATCATTATACTGTACACTGTATGACACTGACATCTCTCATCATTATACTGTACACTGTATGACACTGACATCTCCCCTCATACTGTACACTGTATGACACTGACATCTCTCATTATACTGTACACTGTATGACACTGACATCTCCCATCATTATACTGTACACTGTATGACACTGACATCTCCCCTCATACTGTACACTGTATGACACTGACATCTCTCATTATACTGTACACTGTATGACACTGACATCTCCCCTCATACTGTACACTGTATGACACTGACATCTCTCATTATACTGTACACTGTATGACACTGACATCTCTCCTCATTATACTGTACACTGTATGACACTGACATCTCCCATCATTATACTGTACACTGTATGACACTGACATCTCTCCTCATTATACTGTACACTGTATGACACTGACATCTCTCCTCATACTGTACACTGTATGACACTGACATCTCATTATACTGTACACTGTATGACACTGACATCTCTCCTCATTATACTGTACACTGTATGACACTGACATCTCTCATCATTATACTGTACACTGTATGACACTGACATCTCTCCTCATTATACTGTACACTGTATGACACTGACATCTCCCATCATTATACTGTACACTGTATGACACTGACATCTCTCCTCATTATACTGTACACTGTATGACACTGACATCTCTCCTCATTATACTGTACACTGTATGACACTGACATCTCTCCTCATTATACTGTACACTGTATGACACTGACATCTCTCCTCATTATACTGTACACTGTATGACACTGACATCTCTCCTCATTATACTGTACACTGTATGACACTGACATCTCTCCTCATTATACTGTACACTGTATGACACTGACATCTCCCATCATTATACTGTACACTGTATGACACTGACATCTCCCATCATTATACTGTACACTGTATGACACTGACATCTCCTCATTATACTGTACACTGTATGACACTGACATCTCTCATCATTATACTGTACACTGTATGACACTGACATCTCCTCATTATACTGTACACTGTATGACACTGACATCTCCCATCATTATACTGTACACTGTATGACACTGACATCTCCCATCATTTTACTGTACACTGTATGACACTGACATCTCCCCTCATTATACTGTACACTGTATGACACTGACATCTCCCCTCATACTGTACACTGTATGACACTGACATCTCTCATCATTATACTGTACACTGTATGACACTGACATCTCCTCATTATACTGTACACTGTATGACACTGACATCTCCT
The DNA here is from genome assembly GCF_965119305.1 of Pelophylax lessonae. Classification (NCBI taxonomy): domain Eukaryota; kingdom Metazoa; phylum Chordata; class Amphibia; order Anura; family Ranidae; genus Pelophylax; species Pelophylax lessonae. Next base: position 225,337,247 of record NC_138778.1, on the reverse strand, counting down.
CATTATACTGTACACTGTATGACACTGACATCTCCTCATTATACTGTACACTGTATGACACTGACATCTCCCATCATTATACTGTACACTGTATGACACTGACATCTCCCATCATTTTACTGTACACTGTATGACACTGACATCTCCCCTCATTATACTGTACACTGTATGACACTGACATCTCCCCTCATACTGTACACTGTATGACACTGACATCTCTCCTCATTATACTGTACACTGTATGACACTGACATCTCCCATCATTATACTGTACACTGTATGACACTGACATCTCCATCATTATACTGTACACTGTATGACACTGACATCTCTCCTCATACTGTACACTGTATGACACTGACATCTCCCCTCATTATACTGTACACTGTATGACACTGACATCTCCCATCATTATACTGTACACTGTATGACACTGACATTTCCCATCATTATACTGTACACTGTATGACACTGACATCTCCTCATTATACTGTACACTGTATGACACTGACATCTCCCCTCATTATACTGTACACTGTATGACACTGACATCTCCCATCATTATACTGTACACTGTATGACACTGACATTTCCCATCATTATACTGTACACTGTATGACACTGACATCTCTCCTCATTATACTGTACACTGCATGACACTGACATCTCTCATCATTATACTGTACACTGTATGACACTGACATCTCTCCTCATACTGTACACTGTATGACACTGACATCTCTCATCATTATACTGTACACTGTATGACACTGACATCTCTCCTCATTATACTGTACACTGTATGACACTGACATCTCCCATCATTTTACTGTACACTGTATGACACTGACATCTCTCATCATTATACTGTACACTGTATGACACTGACATCTCTCCTCATTATACTGTACACTGTATGACACTGACATCTCTCATCATTATACTGTACACTGTATGACACTGACATCTCTCCTCATTATACTGTACACTGTATGACACTGACATCTCTCATTATACTGTACACTGTATGACACTGACATCTCCCATCATTATACTGTACACTGTATGACACTGACATCTCTCCTCATACTGTACACTGTATGACACTGACATCTCTCCTCATACTGTACACTGTATGACACTGACATCTCCCATCATTATACTGTACACTGTATGACACTGACATCTCTCATCATTATACTGTACACTGTATGACACTGACATCTCCCATCATTATACTGTACACTGTATGACACTGACATCTCCTCATTATACTGTACACTGTATGACACTGACATCTCTCATCATTATACTGTACGACACTGACATCTCTCCTCATTATACTGTACACTGTATGACACTGACATCTCCCCTCATACTGTACACTGTATGACACTGACATCTCCTCATTATACTGTACACTGTATGACACTGACATCTCCCCTCATTATACTGTACACTGTATGACACTGACATCTCCCATCATTATACTGTACACTGTATGACACTGACATCTCTCATCATTATACTGTACACTGTATGACACTGACATCTCCCCTCATACTGTACACTGTATGACACTGACATCTCTCCTCATTATACTGTACACTGTATGACACTGACATCTCTCATCATTATACTGTACACTGTATGACACTGACATCTCCCATCATTATACTGTACAGTGTATGACACTGACATCTCTCCTCATTATACTGTACACTGTATGACACTGACATCTCTCATCATTATACTGTACACTGTATGACACTGACATCTCTCCTCATTATACTGTACACTGTATGACACTGACATCTCTCCTCATTATACTGTACACTGTATGACACTGACATCTCTCATTATACTGTACACTGTATGACACTGACATCTCTCCTCATTATACTGTACACTGTATGACACTGACATCTCTCATTATACTGTACACTGTATGACACTGACATCTCCCATCATTATACTGTACACTGTATGACACTGACATCTCTCCTCATACTGTACACTGTATGACACTGACATCTCCCATCATTATACTGTACACTGTATGACACTGACATCTCTCATCATTATACTGTACACTGTATGACACTGACATCTCTCCTCATTATACTGTACACTGTATGACACTGACATCTCCCATCATTATACTGTACACTGTATGACACTGACATCTCCTCATTATACTGTACACTGTATGACACTGACATCTCTCATCATTATACTGTACGACACTGACATCTCTCCTCATTATACTGTACACTGTATGACACTGACCTCTCCCCTCATACTGTACACTGTATGACACTGACATCTCCCATCATTATACTGTACACTGTATGACACTGACATCTCCCATCATTATACTGTACACTGTATGACACTGACATCTCCTCATTATACTGTACACTGTATGACACTGACATCTCCCATCATTATACTGTACACTGTATGACACTGACATCTCTCATCATTATACTGTACACTGTATGACACTGACATCTCTCATCATTATACTGTACACTGTATGACACTGACATCTCTCCTCATTATACTGTACACTGTATGACACTGACATCTCCCCTCATACTGTACACTGTATGACACTGACATCTCTCCTCATTATACTGTACACTGTATGACACTGACATCTCTCCTCATTATACTGTACACTGTATGACACTGACATCTCCCATCATTATACTGTACACTGTATGACACTGACATCTCCCATCATTATACTGTACACTGTATGACACTGACATCTCCCATCATTATACTGTACACTGTATGACACTGACATCTCCCATCATTATACTGTACACTGTATGACACTGACATCTCTCCTCATTATACTGTACACTGTATGACACTGACATCTCCCATCATTATACTGTACACTGTATGACACTGACATCTCTCCTCATTATATTGTACACTGTATGACACTGACATCTCCCATCATTATACTGTACACTGTATGACACTGACATCTCTCCTCATTATACTGTACACTGTATGACACTGACATCTCTCATCATTATACTGTACACTGTATGACACTGACATCTCTCCTCATTATACTGTACACTGTATGACACTGACATCTCTCATCATTATACTGTACACTGTATGACACTGACATCTCTCATCATTATACTGTACACTGTATGACACTGACATCTCTCCTCATTATACTGTACACTGTATGACACTGACATCTCTCATCATTATACTGTACACTGTATGACACTGACATCTCTCATCATTATACTGTACACTGTATGACACTGACATCTCTCATCATTATACTGTACACTGTATGACACTGACATCTCCCCTCATACTGTACACTGTATGACACTGACATCTCTCCTCATACTGTACACTGTATGACACTGACATCTCCATCATACTGTACACTGTATGACACTGACATCTCTCCTCATACTGTACACTGTATGACACTGACATCTCTCCTCATACTGTACACTGTATGACACTGACATCTCCATCATACTGTACACTGTATGACACTGACATCTCTCATCATTATACTGTACACTGTATGACACTGACATCTCTCGTCATTATACTGTACACTGTATGACACTGACATCTCCTCATTATACTGTACACTGTATGACACTGACATCTCCCATCATTATACTGTACACTGTATGACACTGACATCTCTCCTCATTATACTGTACACTGTATGACACTGACATCTCATTATACTGTACACTGTATGACACTGACATCTCCCATCATTATACTGTACACTGTATGACACTGACATCTCCCCTCATACTGTACACTGTATGACACTGACATCTCCCATCATTATACTGTACACTGCATGACACTGACATCTCCCATCATACTGTACACTGTATGACACTGACATCTCTCCTCATTATACTGTACACTGTATGACACTGACATCTCCCCTCATACTGTACACTGTATGACACTGACATCTCTCATCATTATACTGTACACTGTATGACACTGACATCTCTCCTCATTATACTGTACACTGTATGACACTGACATCTCCCCTCATACTGTACACTGTATGACACTGACATCTCCCATCATTATACTGTACACTGTATGACACTGACATCTCCTCATTATACTGTACACTGTATGACACTGACATCTCCTCATTATACTGTACACTGTATGACACTGACATCTCTCATCATTATACTGTACACTGTATGACACTGACATCTCCCATCATTATACTGTACACTGTATGACACTGACATCTCTCCTCATTTTACTGTACACTGTATGACACTGACATCTCTCCTCATTATACTGTACACTGTATGACACTGACATCTCTCCTCATTATACTGTACACTGTATGACACTGACATCTCTCATCATTATACTGTACACTGTATGACACTGACATCTCCCATCATTATACTGTACACTGTATGACACTGACATCTCTCCTCATTATACTGTACACTGTATGACACTGACATCTCATTATACTGTACACTGTATGACACTGACATCTCCCATCATTATACTGTACACTGTATGACACTGACATCTCCCCTCATACTGTACACTGTATGACACTGACATCTCTCATCATTATACTGTACACTGTATGACACTGACATCTCCCATCATTATACTGTACACTGTATGACACTGACATCTCTCCTCATTATACTGTACACTGTATGACACTGACATCTCTCCTCATTATACTGTACACTGTATGACACTGACATCTCTCCTCATTATACTGTACACTGTATGACACTGACATCTCTCCTCATTATACTGTACACTGTATGACACTGACACCTCTCATCATTATACTGTACACTGTATGACACTGACATCTCCTCATTATACTGTACACTGTATGACACTGACATCTCCTCATTATACTGTACACTGTATGACACTGACATTTCCCATCATTATACTGTACACTGTATGACACTGACATCTCTCATCATTATACTGTACACTGTATGACACTGACATCTCCCCTCATTATACTGTACACTGTATGACACTGACATCTCCCATCATTTTACTGTACACTGTATGACACTGACATCTCTCATCATTATACTGTACACTGTATGACACTGACATCTCCCATCATTATACTGTACACTGTATGACACTGACATCTCTCATCATTATACTGTACACTGTATGACACTGACATCTCTCCTCATTATACTGTACACTGTATGACACTGACATCTCTCCTCATTATACTGTACACTGTATGACACTGACATCTCTCCTCATTATACTGTACACTGTATGACACTGACATCTCTCCTCATACTGTACACTGTATGACACTGACATCTCTCCTCATTATACTGTACACTGTATGACACTGACATCTCTCCTCATTATACTGTACACTGTATGACACTGACATCTCTCCTCATACTGTACACTGTATGACACTGACATCTCTCCTCATACTGTACACTGTATGACACTGACATCTCCCATCATTATACTGTACACTGTATGACACTGACATCTCCTCATTATACTGTACACTGTATGACACTGACATCTCTCCTCATTATACTGTACACTGTATGACACTGACATCTCCCCTCATACTGTACACTGTATGACACTGACATCTCCCATCATACTGTACACTGTATGACACTGACATCTCCCCTCATTATACTGTACACTGTATGACACTGACATCTCCCCTCATACTGTACACTGTATGACACTGACATCTCCCCTCATTATACTGTACACTGTATGACACTGACATCTCTCCTCATTATACTGTACACTGTATGACACTGACATCTCCCCTCATTATACTGTACACTGTATGACACTGACATCTCCCATCATTATACTGTACACTGTATGACACTGACATCTCTCCTCATTATACTGTACACTGTATGACACTGACATCTCCCATCATTATACTGTACACTGTATGACACTGACATCTCCCCTCATTATACTGTACACTGTATGACACTGACATCTCCATCATTATACTGTACACTGTATGACACTGACATCTCCCCTCATTATACTGTACACTGTATGACACTGACATCTCCATCATTATACTGTACACTGTATGACACTGACATCTCCATCATTATACTGTACACTGTATGACACTGACATCTGCTCATTATACTGTACACTGTATGACACTGACATCTCATTATACTGTACACTGTATGACACTGACATCTCCCATCTTTATACTGTACACTGTATGACACTGACATCTCCCATCATTATACTGTACACTGTATGACACTGACATCTCCCCTCATTATACTGTACACTGTATGACACTGACATCTCTCCTCATTATACTGTACACTGTATGACACTGACATCTCTCATTTTACTGTACACTGTATGACACTGACATCTCCCATCATTATACTGTACACTGTATGACACTGACATCTCTCATTATACTGTACACTGTATGACACTGACATCTCCCCTCATTATACTGTACACTGTATGACACTGACATCTCTCATTATACTGTACACTGTATGACACTGACATCTCCCCTGATTATGCTGTACACTGACAGTATTGTTAGGGTAATATGATGAGGAGGGGGTATACATTATGTGTGTGAGTTATCATTGAACAGATCCGGTTCTCATACAAGCCATTTCCCATTAGTCCTGTATGCTGCAGCTATAATATCCGGTTCCTATGTCCAGACTGGAGGAAGCTGTATACTGACAGAAGCACTCATGCGGGGTGGCGGAACGTTCCGTCACAATTGTATTTCGTGTTCTTCATATTCAATGATAATCAGTCATGTCCATCAATCCTACAATGGTCCACACTGTCCGCCATGCAGTGGGATCTCCATTCACTCACCTCCCACCCATCATCCCCCAGTATTCATTCTAGCTGCAGCCATCACTCCGGTACAGCACTTTCCCGAAATATTGGGAATATCGGTCACCTCCGGGGCCAATTCCGATATATCGGGGAAAGTGCAGATTGGCCATTGATATATTGGCTTTGCCGATAATTGGTG